>NC_141940.1:68594024-68895457 GCF_057802395.1 Ceratotherium simum simum
ATTTAAAGCAGCTATGATATGTATGTAGTTACTGCCATTTTGTTACTTTTTTTCTTGGTGTTTTAATATTTCTTCTCTCTACCTTTCTTCTCTTGTTCTCTTCCCTTGTGGTTTGATAGCTTTCTTAAGTGTTATGTTTGGGTTCCTTTCTCTTAATTTTTTGTGTGTTTATTGTAGGTTTCTTGTTTGTGATTACCATGAGGTTCATATTTAATGTCCTACATATATAGCAATCTATTTTAAGTTGATGGTCTCTTTAGTTTGACCTCTTTCTAAAAGTTCTATTCTTTTACTCCTCTCCTCCCACTTTTTATGTTTTTGATATCATATCTAACCTCTTTTTTTTGTGTGTGTATCCCTTAGTCTTTTATCAAGGAAATAGTTAATTTCAGTACTTTTGTCTTTTGACCTTCATATTATCTTCGCAGGTGGTTGTTCTGCTATGTTTACTATATTTTTGCCTTTACCAGTGATTTTATTGCCTTTTTTTTTTGATAATTTTCTTATTCCTATTTGTGGTCTTCTCTTTCCCACTTACATAAGTCCCTTTAGCATTTCTTGTAAAGCTGGTTTCTTGGTGATAAACTCCTTTAATTTTTGCTTGTCTGGAAAACTCCTTATCTCTCCATCCGTTCTGAATGATAACCTTGCTGGGTTGAATATTCCTGGCTGTAGGATTTTTCCTTCCAGCACTTTAAATATATCATGCCACTCCCTTCTAGCCTGTAAGTTTTCTGCTGAGAAGTCAGCTGATAGCCTTATGGGATTTCCTTTGTATGAAACTTGTCTTTCTCTTGCAGCTTTTAGGATTATCTCTTTCTCTTTAATTCTTGACATTTTAATTATAATGTGTCTCGGTTTGGGCCTCATGGGCTTATCTTTTTTGTGTTCTCTGTGCTTCCTGTACCTAAGTGTCTATTTCCTTCCTTAGGTTAGGAAAGTTTTCAGCTATTATTTCTTCAAATAGATTCTCTTCCCCTTTTTCTGTCTCTTCTCTTTCTGGGACACCTATAGTACAAATGTTAGTGCACTTGATCTTTTTCCAGAGGTCCCTTAGACTGTTCTGGTTCTTTTTAATTCTTTTTTCTTTTATCTGTTCAGCTTGGGTGATTTCCTCTAGTCCTTTTCCAGCTCATTGATCCCTTCTTCTGAATCATCTACTCTGCTATTGAGTCCCTCTAGTGAATTTTTCATTTCCAGTATTGTATTCTTCATTTCTGATTGGTTTTTGTTTTTTTTAGATTTTCCAATCTTTGTTGACATTCTCACTGAGTTCATCCATTCTTCTCCCAAGAACAGTGAGCATCCTTATGACTTTTTGTTTAAACACTTTGTCAGGCTGATTGTTCATTTCTGTTTCATTTAGTTCTTTTTCTGAGGTTTTGTCCTGTTCCCTTACTTGGAATGTATTCCTTTACCTCCTCATTTTGCCTCTTTCTCTGTGCTTATATCTATATATTAGGTGGGCTAGCTGTGTCTCGTGATCTTGGAGTGGTGGCCTTATGTAAGAGATGCCTTATGAGGCCCACCAGTGTGCTTCCTTCTCATCACCAATTCCAAATGTTCCAAGTGACCCCTGTGTGGGCTACGTGTATCCCTCTCTTGTGGCAGGGTTGCTCTTGCTGCAGGTGTCCAGGCAGGCTGGGCTGGTCCCCTAGCTGGCTGGTTGTATTGCTCAGCTTTGTGTGGCTGCTATGGACCCTTCAGTCACTTTATCAGGTGTGGGGGGTCCCAGCACAGTTGGCTGTAATGTCTAATAGCACATTCCTGTTGTGTTTTTTCTTTTAAGTGAGTAAGTCCCCACCGTGACTGGTTGTTAGGCTCAGGGGCTTACAATTGCTGTAGGTCTCTGGCCTAGAAGGCTCTTGTTGGCTTTCTCAGGGTTGCAGCTGAGTGGGGCTGGCCCGAGGCATGGGAGCACCCAGTTGCATCAGGCTTTGGAAGATAGGGCCGATCCCCTATGTGGCTGTTTGAGAAGCACAAGTCTTCTGCAGCTGACAAGCCCCACTGCTCATAGGGCCACACATACCATAATCACAGTCCTGCCCCATGCATGCACCCTGACCCCCTGAAGTGGGCCTAATTGCCCCACTTCAGAGGCCCCACACACTCCAGCCACTCCTCATGCACACCCTGCCACACCAAGATGGACTCACTCACTTGGCTGCAGATGATACAGGCACCCAGCCTATGCAGGCCCATCAGTTGCCCGAGGGCTTGGTTTTGGGTGGGTCCAGTCCCTAGGGTGGGCTTCCTGCCCTGGGTGAGCTGGATTAAATGGATGCTCTAGTGGGTGAGGCAGTCCCCTGGGCTAACAGGCCAGGGGGAGAACTCCAATGGCATCTGACAGCATCTGTGTCAGCATGCCTGTATTAGGTCACAATAATGGTTGCAACCAATGTCTCAGTCCCTGGAGAGGTCTCACCTCTCACTGAGATGCACCCCTAGCCTATCAGGTGAGTCTCTTTTCACCAAAGGACTGTGCACCTTTGTTTCTGGTGATTTTAGGTTGCTTTCCAAAATGGGTGAATTTGTGCATGGGCCCTTTAAGAGCTGGCTTTAATTTCTTTGTGACTCAGCTTTTCTGGGGGTTTTCCCTGTTGTTGTTAGTAGCCATCAAAACCAGTTATTATGCCACTTACCTTGGTTTGCTGGGTCCAAAAAATGCCTATAGCAGGAATGCTCCATGGCTCAGGTCCTCCACTCCTCCAGCAAAGGCTGCATACTTTTGGGTTGCTCCCGGGCAGCTGTGAAGCAATGCGGCTTGTGAAGGTGGTGTTTTTTCTCTCTAGAAGGGAATTTCTGCCTTTCCCACCTCAATAGGACTGTTGTTTGTTGCAGGGCTTCCTCTTATCCAGTTTTCAGTTCTCTCTCAGGGGTAACTTTTCCAAGTGTAGTTGTACATCGGCTGTGTCCATGGGAGGGGGTGAGTTCAGAGTCCGCATATGCCGCCATCTTGACTTCTCCTAAACATTTATTATCTCATACAATTTTGTGGGCTAGGAATTTGAGACTGGCTTAGCCAAATGATTCTGTCTCAGGGTCTCTCATGAGGTTGTAGTCAAGATGTTGGCTAGGGCTGCAGTCATTTAACTTTTTTTCTCACCAGGTTTTTTGAGATACAATTGACATATAACATTGTGTTAGTTTAAGATGCCCAATGTAATGATTTAATACACATACTATTGCAAAATATTTACCACAATAATATCAGTTAACACATCCTTTACCTCACATGGTTAGAATTTTGTTAATTTTGTGGTGAGAACATTAAAGCTCTACTCTCATAGCAACTTTTAAGTACACAATACAATATTGTTAACTATAGTCACCATGCTGTGGAATACATCCCTGGAACTTAGTCATCTTATAATTGAAAGTTTGACCCTTTGACCAACATCTCCTCATTTCCCCCACCAACAGCCCTTGGCAATTACCATTCTACTTTCTGTGTCTGTAAGTACAGTATTTTTAGATTCCATATATAAGTGAGATCATACAGTATTTTTCTTTCTCTGTCTGACTTGTTTCACTTAGCATAATACCCTCAAGGTCCATCCATGTTATCACAAATGTCAGGATTTCCTTATTTTTATGGCTGAATAATATTCCATTATATATACATACACCACATTTTCTTTATACATTCACTTGTCAATGGATACTTAGGTTGTTTCCATATCTTGGCTATTGTGAATAATGTTGCAATAAACATGGGAGTGCAGATTTATTTTGGTATAATTATAGATTCACAGGAAGTTGCAAAGATAGTACAGAGAGATCCCATGTACTCTTCCCTCAGTTTCCCAATGGTTATATCTTAATTATAGTACAACATCAAAACCAGGAAATTGACATTAGTACAATGTATGTGTATAATTCTATGTCATTTTATCACATGTGTAGATTTGTGCGGCCACCACTATAATCAAGATACAAAATAGTTTGATCACAAGTATTTCTCATGATACCTTTCGATAGCCACAGCCTCCTCTCCTCTTCCCCTTGTCTCTAACTTCTGGCAACTACTAATTTGTTCTGTATCTCAATAGTTTTGTCATCTTGAGAATGTTATATAAATGGAATCATACAGTATGTGATGTTTGGGATTAGCTTTTTCCCTCAGCATAATGCCCTTTTTTTTTTTTAAAGATTTTATTTATTTCCCCCCCCAAAGCCCCACTAGATAGTTGTATGTCATAGCTGCACATCCTTCCAGTTGCTGTATGTGGGACACGGCCTCAGCATGGCCGGAGAAGCGGTGCATCAGTGCGCGCCCGGGATCCGAACCCGGGCCGCCAGCAGCGGAGCGCGTGCACTTAACCGCTAAGCCACGGGGCCAGCCCAGCATAATGCCCTTGAGATCCATCCAAGTTGTTGCGTATATCAATAGTTTGTTCCTTTTTATTGTTGAGCAATATTCCATGATGTATATGCACCACATTTTGTGTAACCATTTACCCATTGCAGGCATTTTGGTTGTTTCTGGTTTTTGGCTGTTGTGAATAAAACTGCTGTGAACAATCATGTATAAGTATGTACGTAGATATAAGTTTTCATTTCTCTGGGATAAATGCTCAGGAGTTACCCTCCCTTGTTTGTAACATAATTATCTTAAATATTCCCTCTACCTATGTTGAGAACCACATCAGAGAGTGTTATAATTATGTTTCAACCATCAAACATAGTTTAAAAAATTCCTGACAAGGAATATTTACCCTCTTGCTTGTTGTTTCTTCCTTCCCGATGCTCTAAGATTTTTTCTTTTATAAAAACTATTTTCTTTCGGTTTAGAGAAATTCCTATGGCCATTCTTTTATAGTAGGTGTGCTGATGACAAATCTTTGGGTTTTTTTCTTCTGAAAATGTCTTCATTTCCACTTCATTGCTGAAGGATATTTTCACTGAGAATTCAACCCTCTTGAGACTAGGTCATAAATTCCCATAGCATCCTTCCTCTTTCAAAACACTCATTACACTCTCAATTACTTGTTTCATGCCTGTTTTCACCTTAAGACCAGCAATTCTCAGCGTAGGCTGAACATTAAAAATTTTGATGCAAGGCTGTATCTCAGATTAATTAAATCATAATTTCTGGAGGCAGGGACCCAGACATCAGTATTTTTAAAAAGTTTCTTGAGGTGATTCCATTGTGAAGCCAAGATTGAGAACAAGTGCCCAAGCTAGACTGTCTCATTAACAACTGGGTACGTAGCACTTAGCTTAGTGCCTTTTATGTAGTTTGTTTTAATTCAATTTTTGTTGCAATTAATTGAATTAATTGTAATTGACACGATAATGAACTTTTATAATTCTGCATTTGTTTAATAATGTCCCAACTTATTGAAGAGACATTCAATTCAGCTGTTCAATTCTGTAAACACTTGTTGAGACTTACTGCATACTAGGTGTTGGGCATATTAAATTCAATAAGACACAATCCCTGCTCTAGGGTATCCCATAGTCTAGTGGCAGAGACAGGCCCATAAACAGATAAGTAAAATACGGTTTGGCTAGTGGAAGCCATAGAATTTTATGTAAGGTACACAGAGAAGGTAAAGATGAACTTTGTCTGGGAGATGAGGCGAAAGAGATGTGAACGTACTCTCATAGATCATGTTTTTAAAAATTTTATTTATTTTTAAATTACTTTATGGAGGTATTATTGGCATACAAAAAGTTGTATGTATTTAATGAATACAACTTGATGAGTTTGGGGATAAGTATACATCTGTGAAACCATCACCACCATCTAGACCCTAAACATATTTATTACCTCCAAAAGTTTTCTCCTGCCCTCTTTATTATTATTTTTATTATTTTTGTGATAATAAGACTTATCATAAGATATACCCTATTAGCAAATTTTTAAGTGTAGAACACAGTATTATTAACTATAGGCACTATGTTGTACAATGGATCTCTAGGACTTATTCATCTTGCGTATTTGAAAGTTCATACCCTTTGACTAATACCTCCCCATTTCCCCTTCCCCCTAGTCCCTGGCAACCACCATTCTACTCTCTGTTTTTATGAGTTTGACTATTTTAGATGCCACATATGAGTAGTATCATGTAGCCTTTGTCCTTCCGTGTCTGGCTTATTTCACTTAGCATAATGTCCTCCAGGCTCATCCATGTTTTTAGAAATGGGAAGGTTTCCTTCTTTTTTTAAGGCTGAATAATATTCCATTGTATGTGTATACTACATTTTCTTTATCCATTTGTCTGTTGATGGACACTTAAGTTGCTTCCATGTCTTGGCTATTGTGATTAATGCTGCAATAAACATGGGAGTGAAGATATGTCTTCAAGATACTGATTTAAATTTCTTTGGATATATACCCAGAAGTAGGATTGCTATATCACATGGTAGTTCTATTTTACAATTTTGAGGTACCTTCATACTATTTTCCATAGTGGTTGCACCAATTTATATTCCCACCAACAGTGCACAAGGGTTCTCATAGAACAGCTTTAGTGGAAATTTAGGGGCTCCAATGATGAAATGATTGGTTCCAGGTGGATTCTTTCCTAAGTAGAAGAGATTTTTAGACTGATAGCCCTCAAGGATGAAAATGTTACAGCCCTGGCTGACAGAGACTTGGTACTTGAAACCTATCGGGATCTCCTAGGTGCCTTTGTATCTGTTGCATTTCTAGCAAAAAGCCCGTGATGTCATCAAGGTGGGAGTATTATCCTCATTTGACAGATGAAGAAACTAAGGCTCAGAGAGCTTAAGTGATTTTCTTTTCAAGGTTACATAGCCAGTTAATAGGAATGTGGAGACTCGAACCTAGGTCTTCTGACTGCCAGGCCAATGCTGTTTTTGAAGGGGCTGTCAATAGATTCATGTCATTTCATGGATTTGGAACACAGTCAGGGAGAAGGTTGGAAGGCAGTTTTGGGCCAGCTTACTAAGGGCCTCACATTCAACACAGAGGAGTTTGAACTTTTCCTGGTAAATAGTGGGAAATCGTAGAAAGATTTTGAACAGTGGGAGTAATTGTGCCTGTTGACTATTCCTTGCCACTTCAGCACTCACTGTTTGGCACTTAAAACCAAGCTGACAACTTAGTTTTACACCCCTATCAGCAAGTCAGAACCTGGTAGTTTGTGGTCAAACTGTTTATGTAATTTCTTTTAACAGCTTTTCTGTTAATTGATTAATGCTTTATTTAAGGGCATTCCAGTCATTTCCATTTGTCCTCTATTAGTGGCCAACCTTAAAGGAGCCCTGGTCTGTCCCCCTCCAGTCCCCCTCTCCATCCTGCCTTAATGATAACGCTGGTTTCTCTAATTCTAAAATCAGACCCAGGCAAATGAGCAAAGACACAATCAATTTGGACATGGAACACTGAAATTGTGATTAATATTCTTCCTGAACATTCTTGTCAATGCTTATTTCACCTTACACTTTCTTCATTTCTCAAAAAATATCTGGCATGCAGCTTTTTTTCCCTCCTCCTTTCTACATGTTGCCTAATTCCTCTCTCCTCCTTGTGTTCTATTTTTGCTACTTGGGGAAGAAAATGCTAAAAGCAAGATGAGGATGTCAATGAGCCAGAAGCCTGGTGTTGCCACCCTGTATCCCCACTACAGCTTTGTGAGGGAGAAGGCAGGTTAGAGATCATCCCCATTTTACTAAGAAAGAGGAAGACATGTTTCAAAAACTTCTTAGAAATTAATTGGAGAAAAAATATGGGGCAAAGATCCGGGGCTCCTGATGCACTGGACAGTGCTCTGCCCTGCATGCCATGATTTTTAAGGATGTAAACACTGAGTCTCAGAAAGCTTAAGTGAATTGGTGAAGGTGGCAGAGCCAGTAAGTTGTGAAGCCAAGATCTAACCTGTCTTGGTTCCCAGTGGTATGGAAAGAGTCAAGACAAGAACTCCTGTAAAATATAGGACTTCTTAGAATACTGCTTTCTTTTGTTTGTTGTTTTAAAATTTTCATTTTCAAATAATTTTAGACTCATAAGAAATTGAAAAAATAGTTCAGAGAATTCGTGTGTACCCTTTACCCAGCTTCCTCCAATGATATCATCATCTTACATCATCATGGTACATTTTCAAAACAGGAAAATTGACACTGATACAATAGTATGAACTAAACTATATACCTTTGTTATGAACTGAATTGCGTCCCCCTCCTCCCAGTTGATATGTTGAAGCCCTAAACCCCAATGTGATTGTATTTGGAGATAGAGCTTTTAGGGAGGTAATTAAGATTAAACGAAGCCATAAGGGTGGGGCCCTAATCTGATAGAACTGGTATCCTTATAATTAGAGGATGAAACAGAAGAAGGAGAAGGAGAAGAAGAAGAAGAAACATCCATGTGCACACAGAGGAAAGGCCACGTGAGGACACAGAGAGAAGGTGGCCATCTACAAGCCAGAAAGAGAGGTCTCAGAAGAAACCAAATCTGGCACCCTGATCTTGGACTTCTAGTCTCCAGAACTGTGAGGAAGTAAATTTCTGTTGTTTAAGCCAGTCTGTGGTATTTTGTTATGGCAGCCTGAGTAGAATAATATAACCTTATTCTACTTCACCGGTTTTTATATGTGCTAATCTCATGTTTGCTGTACAGTGCTATATTAGTTTGCTAGGGCTGCCATAACAAAATACCACAGACTGGGTGGCTTAAACAACAGAAATTTATTTCTCACAGTTCTGGAGACTAGAAGTACAAAATTAAGGTGTTAGCAGGATTGGTTTCATTCTGAGGCCTCTCTCCTTGGCTTGCAGACAGCCACCTTCTTGCTGACTCTTCACACGTTCATCCCTCTGTGCACATGTGCTCCTGGTGTCTCTCACTGTGTCCTAATCTCCTGTTCCTATAAAACACCAGTCAGATTGGATTGGGGCTCACCCTAATGGCCTCATTTTAACTTAATCACCTCTTTAAAGACCCTATCTGCAAATACAGTCACATTCTGAGGTACTGGGGGTTAGAGGTTCAATATTTGAGACTTGAGGGGACACAATTAAAGTCCATAACAAGTGTTATGACATTTCATCATATGTATAGATTTGTTAACAAACAAACACCATAATTAGGATAAAGAACCTTTTCACCAGCACAAAGAAATTCTTTAGTGCTACCACTTTATAGTTACACCTTCCCCTATCCCTAATATCTGGTACCACTGATCTTTTCTCTGTCACTATAATTTTGTCATTTAAAGAATGTTATGCAAATGCAATCATACAGTATGTGACCTTTTGAGGATGGCTTTTTTTTTTCACTCAGCATAGTGCCCTTTAGATCCATGCCTAAAATGATGTAGGAGAGATCCAATTTCTCTACATCTTTGTCAACATTTGGTGTTGTCACTGTTTTTTATTTTAGCCACTCTGGTATGTGTGAAGTGATTTCTCATTGTTTTGATTTGCATTTCTCTAATGGCTAGTGATGTTCACGAAGTATCTCTTCATGTTCTTTATCCATTTTCTAATTGAATTTTTTGTGTGTGTGTTTTACTGTTGAGTTTGAGAGTTCTTTATATATTCTAAATACAAGTCCTTTGTCAGATATTTGGTTTGTAAATGTCTCCATCTGTGGCTTGTCTTTTCATTTTCTTAACAGAATCTTTCAAAGAGTGAAAGTTTTTTATTTTGATGAAGTAGAGTTTATCAAAGTTTTTATGGCTCATGCTTTGGTGTCATATTTAAGAACCCTTTATCAAGATTTAGGTCCTCAATATTTTCTCTTATATTATCTTCTAAAAGTTTTATAGTTTCATGTTTTACATTTAAGTGTGTGATCCATTTTGAGTTGATTTTCAAAAAGGTATGAAGTTTAGGTTGAGGTTCATCCTATACTCAAATACCTCTAAATGTTTCCCATGACCTTAAGGATAGTCTAAGTTCTTTACTCTGGCATTTAAGGTCCTCTATGATCAGGATCCACCTCGATATCTCATCTTTTCTCTTTTGATTTCCTACCATAGGCAGCATGGCATGCCGCCTATGAGCATGGGCTCTAGAGCCAGACCACCTGCACTCAAATCCTGGGGCTGTCTTTTATTGGCTGTTCTCTATGACTCAGTTTTCTCATTTATAAAATGTGGATGCTAATAGTACCTATTTTATAGAGTTGTTGTAAAAATAAAAATATAGTTAATTTATGTAAGTGGCACAGTGCCTGGCAAATAGTGCTCAACAAATGCTAGGTCTTATCATATTGCACAAAATGTTTACTTCAGACAAGCTTTCCATCTGCTGGCCTTATTTCCCAATTTTTCTCCTTTTCCTTTGATTGTTGTAGTCTTCATCTATCAAATTCCTACCTGTTTTTGTGGTTGCCTCTGAGGATGGTATGGCAGTCAAGATTGACTGAAAAGGAGAGATTTCTGGAACAATAGTACGGTTCTATATCTCAATAAGGATTTGAGTTACACAGGTATATGCATTTGTCAGAACTCAGCAAATGTTTCCTTAATATTTGTGTTTTTAAATGTATGTATATGGGCCGGCCCCGTGGCTTGGCGGTTAAGTGCGTGCGCTCCGCTGCTGGCGGCCCGGGTTCGGATCCCGGGATCGCACCCATGCACCGCTTCTCCGGCCATGCTGAGGCCGCGTCCCACGTACAGCAACTGGAAGGATGTGCAGCTATGACAGACAACTATCTACTGGGGCGTTGGGGGAAAAATAAATAAATAAAATCTTAAAAAAAAATAAATGTATGTATAGTTTACCTCAGAATAACTATAAACATATATCGAACTTTAGTTAACAACATGCATGCTGAAGTGTTTAGTGGTAAAGTGTACTGCTGTCTGCTACTTATTTTTAAAGGCAACAAAAAAATAAGATAGCTTGATGGATGGATAGAGGGATGGAAAGATGGATAGATATATAATAAAACAAGTTAAATAAAATGTAAGTGGTAGAACCATGTATGGGTATATGGGCGTTTACTATAAAATTCTTTTTATTTTGCTATATGCAGGGTCAACCTCAGGGATATGTGACCCATGCAGTCAAGTCACACAGAGCCCCATGCTCACAAGGGCCCTGTGCTTGGTTTAATGCTCTACTGTCACTTTTTTGAAGTTCTTAATAATTTCATCTCTGAATTTATGTTTTGTAAGTGAAGACCAATGGGACAATGGACCATGCACATAAGTAAAGTAGATGCACATAATATGTCTTTACTGTTCCTTGCCGTTACATTTGCATATAGTGTTTGAGATGCTCCATGAGCACAGAATTCCAGTAGACCTCCAATGTGTGGGAGTTGAGGAAGACTGAAATCGAGGGCAAGGTGAACGTGTTACTTGTATGACTGAGTAAGTGGTGGCACTGACAACCCCAAGAGGCTATGCTTTCCATTCAAACCAGAACTTGCTTTGAAAGTAAAAAGAAGACTATTGGTTCTAAGAAACATGAATGACCAAGGAACCCTATCATATTCTTTCTTACTCATTTTACTTCTTTGTTTTAGCCAACCACTATTGCTGAATATGATGATGTAGAAGTAATGAGAAAGACAGGGCAAAACATAGTTCCTTTTCATTTTATTCCTTTACTCATGAGTAAACCAAAGGTAGAGAATGTTGGTAGAATGTGTGCATATCAAAAAGTGAAATAAAAAGCAGTTGAATTAGTTTTGTGTAGTCATTTCCACCATTCTGGTGAGAACAAAATACATATGCATGTGAGAGCTATGAAATATAAATTGTGTAATTTTGGGGATTCTGCATATGAGTTAAATACTCTTATATTTGCATTTAAAATGATATTGTACAGTATAAAGATGAACAGTAAAATTCACACTAATAATTTAAATTTTTAGTTATTCTTTACTTAGAACAACATAAAATAACAAATAGAAAACACCATGACAAGTTGAGAGAGTGAGTGAGTGTGCATGTATGCACAGAAAAATGAAAAATGCTTCATATTTTAGTACTTTTAGCAGGACTTTGCCCCTGATTTTTGAGTGAGGGGATCCACATTTTCATTTTGCACTCAGTCCCACAAATTGTGTAGCTGACCTTGGCTGTATGTTTAAAGTTTATCATAATAAAATCTTGGGGAAAAAAATCCTACCTGTTCTTTAAGTCTGAACTCAAAACTCCTGTGAAACTTTTTCTTGTCATAGCAAACCAGGGTAATTTTTGAGTCCTTTGAATTCCTAGTGTAAAGATCGGCTCTTTTATTACCTGGCTATGCAACTCTGAGAGTACTCTTTCCCTCTCTGGGTTTGTATCTTTACTTGTACAATGAGGGTTTAACTAGATTGTCCTTTCTAAAGGTCCTTCAAATTAGGAGACTGCTTCTCTCATTTACATCATTTAAAATCCTTTTCCATGTACAACTGGGTGGTGTTTAAGGATGTGTATAGGCCATATCCCATTGTGGGTGTAAGCTTTTGGAAAATGAGCCTTTGCCTTGTGTATTTCTATTCTCCATGATACTTTGCACATAGTAGGTATATAATAACTGTTTTTGGATAAATGAATGAATAAATGAGTGAGGGAATGAGGTGAGCATTATTTGTATTTCACCTCACAGCTGCTTCAGAATCAACCATTTTCTCCACTTTTATTGTAGGGAGGTTTTGTACCACACCTATGCAGTGGAAAGTCTGAATGTGATAGAAAGTGGCACTAGTACTGCCCTGGGACATCAGCCAGCCTTTTGGGACCATTCTCCTCCCATGCCTGGAAAAGGTTTCCCTCTTTACCCACCCTTCTGCCTTTCCAAAGCTCTTGAAGTCCTGTCTCACACCCTCATGGGGAGGTAGGTCCACCCTGCCTCACTAGGCTTAGTGTTGTGTACCCGGCTCAGAGGCCCATAAAAGAACTGGATAATGGACAGAGCACCTCATGTGAGTTGAAGGCTCAGCCCCACAAGAGGCTGAGCCTTCAAATTTCCCATCTATACTGGAGACTTTTGTTTCCCACACTCGTTGGGAAGTTGGAGTGGGGAGTCAGGAGGGGAGGAGGGCTCTGTGAAATCCAACTCCTCGAGGCAGTGAGCCATGAACAACTCCATACCAGCAGAAGAGTAGTCTGAGTCTTTGAAGAACCTGGGCTTCTCCTTGCCACTGGCCAGCACACACTGGTGGCATTATAAACCAGGCTTGCCCCACTCCCTCCAGAGCCCACTGCCCAACCCAATTTTCAACTTTCACAAGCTCTACTCATCACTTCTCAATGAATCAGGTAGAATTTTTCCAGCTGGGTTTGGTATTGGTTTCCCTGAATGACCCTTAAAAAGTTCAGATTTGAATCCATGGATCTGTCTGAGCATAAGGCGGGCCTCATACATCATTGAACATTCATCTGCTTAGAAGGTCGGGGCCTTGGCATGGTTGGGTGTTGATGTCTTTATAGATGGAAAATATTGGTTTTACATTCCTATCAGTAACCTCCTCAGAGGTGATACTGTGATTTAGGGATCTATTCATTTGGAAAATGCTTGATTGGAGCCAGCTCTAGTCTCATTTATATTTTGGAAAGAGAAGATAATGACTTGTAATACAAAAATGGCTGCCTCTTCACTCTTGTTGGACAGAGTGTGGGGATGACCAAATAAGCAATGTTAGCAGGGAGGCAATTCAAGTAAGAGACCCAACAAAGAATCAGAAACAGTAGTGGAAAGAGGACTGGTTGGGAGTCAGCAGACCAGGGATCTGGTTCTGGTTCTGGTCTCTTACTTGCTCACTGTGTGACATTTGACAAGTTCCTTTCTCTTTCAAGAGTCTCAGTTCCCTCATGTATAAAATAAAGAGATGGCCTTTGATGGCCCCTAAGGATCTTCCCAGCTTTGATCTGTGACATTGGAGAGGATACTTACCTTCCTATAGTTGGGTTAAGAGCATAACATCTGGAGCAGACTGCCTGGGTTCATATCCTGAACCTAGCGTTTCCTAGCTGTGTGACCTTAAGAAAATTACTTAAACCCTCTGTGCTTCAGTATCCTCACCTATAAATGGAAATAATAATGGTCCTTGCCTTATAGGATTGTTAAAAGGATTAATTGTTTCATTTTATATGAAGCACTTGGAAAATATTACCTGGCACATAGTAAGTGCTAACAAATGTTAGCTACCGTTATTATTATAGGACCCCTTCCCTGGGCTATCCTAGGAAACCAGGGCAGAGTATTCAGGATTCCAGGCTCTTGCCTTTCCTATCTCTGAGAAAAGAGACTGCATAGTTGTTGCTTTCCTAGGCCTCTGGAAACATATCTCACCTCACCACCTTCTGCCCCTCCAATGTGTAATAGCACCCTGGGGCTGCTGAATCTGGAGCCTCAATCTGGACCTCTTTAGAAAACAGTTAATCTAGGATTTTGTCTTGCTTCCCCAACCTGGAAGGGCCTGACCATCTTCCCAAGTATGCTTTTCTACTTCCTACCTGGCTTTTACCTTCTCCCAGCCGAGATAGTCAGTGGTAGGGAGCAAAGGGGAGTGAGGTGGGGATGAGACAACCAGGGTAGAAAGGAGGATGAGACCTCTTTAATCTCTGGTTGTCCTGTCAGAATTTGTTTCCAAGAAGGGTTTCTGTGTCTTTGGAACATCTGTGTTACCTAGCCATGTCCCTGACCTCTTTCTTTTTCCAGTGACATATCTAGTCAATTCAAACAAATAGATCAATGAATACTAGCAAATTAAATGGTAACCCCTGCAAAGTAACATTTGAGCTTGAGCTTGGGTCAAAGTAATATAAAATGTTATGGTCAGTAGGGGCCTTAGAGATGATCTCATCTAATTCCCTCCTTATGTGGTATATTGAGGAAACTGAGGCCCAGAACAGGGAAGGGACTTGCCCAAGAACATATAGCAGAAATGAGGCTAGAATCTAGGTAATTTGATACTTAGTTGTGGGCCCCTTCCCTGTATCAATTTGCTTCTGGGGCATTTTTGGAGCCACAGTCCCTTAACAAAAATGAGTGACTCCAAGCATATTGGGGTGTAGATGGGTGAATGGAGATGTTGTGGGATAGAGAGGCCTTTTGGTTCCCCTTAAAATCTCTTAGGCAGTTTCCTGCTCTGCCTTCAAACAGGGCCAGGCTTGCTGATGCTCAAAGCAGTCTAGGAAAGCCAGCATTTCAGAGCTCCATGTCCCCAACTGTACTGCCATTGCTGGGTGTGGTCAGGAGAAGATGCCTTGCAGCTGGATTTCCTGTCTCCAGGGCCTGGGAGGAGCTTGTCACTCTGGAGTAGTACACAAGGCTCTCAGCATCTGCTTTGAGGTGCTTGGTCACATCATCCAAAGGCAACGAAGAGATATGAATAGAACTAGTGGAAGAGTGAATCAGGGGTCACTGTCTGGTTTGCTCGGCAGCCAGTCCATGGGAGCGGCAGAGCAATGAGAACAAAGCACAGCATGAGACCCTGGCCAACAAAATAACCTAATAAATAGAGGTTAAACACCCCAGAGAGCACAGTGGAGTTTCTGGCAGGATGGGGCAGTAGTCATTCTGAACAAACAAGATCTTAATTTATGTCTAAACAGAGCAAGATTAGAAACCTACTTCACATTCCTCTGAGAGAGTGTTTCCAAAAATCAGCCAAGTGCATTTCCTCCATGTAGAGGCAGGGCAGAGAAGCCATGCACATGGCCTTCCAAATATAGTTCCCAGGCCACTGTGCTGACATTCCCAAGCATGAACTCCAAGATAGCAGCATCTGGTGCCAACTTGTCATGCCAGGCCAATGGTAGGACAGTCGTCTGGATCAGCATCAGATCAATCTAGATGGTCTAGTTGGAGCTTTGTATATCTATTCCAATAGCTGACCAACTCTACAGTCTAGATATCCCAGGATATCTTGAACCTAATTTTTTCTTGCCTATATTCTCTTCCTATCTAGAACAGACTTCCATTTATGACCCATTAAGTAGTCATTTTCACTCCATTCAGTTATTTCCTAAAAACTTACCACTTCCACTTCTATAAGAGATTTCCTCCAGAGGAAGGGCAGTAGAAGAAAAATCATGAAAGATTCTTAATCTTGGAGCTGGAAGAGTCTACATAGAACATCTAATATATCTTCCTGAGGCACCCACTTTTCAAGTTTCAACTACCATTTATATTCTGGACACCCCTGATTCTATATGTCCTTCCTCATCTCCAAGCTACAAATTAATATACTGAGCTGTCTGCTACCTGGATATACACCACAGATACCATAAACTCAACATGTCCAAAGTGGAACTCATTATATTGCCCCTTAAACATGATTGTACTCATGAGTTTTCAGTTTCACTTGTTGGCACCATTATTTACTCAGTCACCCAACCTAGAAACTACAGAGTCATCCTTGAATCACTTCCATCCCTTATTTACCTGTCAGATCCAAGTCCATCAGCAAGTCCTACTGGTTTTTTATCTCCTAATTATATTTCAAATCCATCCACTTCTTTCTATTTTTACTGCCTTAATTCAAACCCTCATCACTTCATATCTGAATTACTGTGATAGTCTCCTAACAGTGTTCTAATGTCCCTGCCTCAAATCTGGGCCCCCTCCACTTCATCCTCCATACTCCCAACATAATCTTAAAATATAAATCTGATTATGGTATCCTGGGTACTTAAAACCCTTCAACAGCTGCCCATTGCCCTTAAGATAAACTCCTTTCAGGGCCCACAAGGCCCTTCATGATCTTGACCCTGCACACTTCTTTTTTTTAAAATTTTTTTAATTTTAATTTTTTTTGTGAGAAAGATCAGCCCTGAGCTAACATCGATGCCAATCCTACTCTTTTTGCTGAGGAAGACTGGCTCTAAGCTAACATCTATTGCCAATCCTCCTCCTTTTTCCCCCACAAAGCCCCAGTAGATAGTTATATGTCATAGTTGCACATCCTTCTAGTTGCAGTATGTGGGATGCTGCCTCAGCATGGCTGGAGAAGCGGTGCATCGGTGCACGCCCGGGATCCGAACCCGGGCCGCCAGTAACGGAGCGTGCGCACTTAACCACTAAGCCACGGGGCTGGCCCCAACCCTGCACATTTCAGGTCTTGTTTTTGGCTACTCTCTGTCTTGCTCTTTATGCTCCAGCGACACTGAACTGCTTTAAGTCCCCTACAGACGCTATTTTGTTTCAGGTATCTGTAACTCTATTTGTGTTGTCCCCATATTCTTGGATCAGGTCTTCCCTAATCATTATTTTGACTGGCTAACTTTTTATTACTTCATCCCCCAAATCTTTCCAGACTGAGTGAGCTGGTACACTTGTGTGATCCCATAGCATCCCATCAGAGTCTATGTCATCTCCCTTCATTACACTCTAAATATCTGTTTACCTATCTCCCTCACTAGATTAGATGGCTCTTGAGAAGATATTGTCTTGCTTATCTGTGTATCCTCAGTGTCTAGCACACTGTTTGACATATAATAGATGCTTAATAATTGCTTTCTGAATGAACAAAAGGGGCAGGCATAGATTTGGTTATTCAGCTAGCCCTTTAACCTCAAGTTCTTTCCCACTCATTGACTCATTTTGTCTCTCCCAACAAGTTCATGATGTTGAGTGTGTATGTTTGTGTGTGTGCATCTTTTATAGGACTGTTTTTGTGGATGACTCTTCTGAAACTTTTTTATGATAAGAGCAGCAAATTTGAGACTTCTCATTTTGCAAATGCAAAAACTGGTACCCAAAGATGCTACATAACTTGCCTCAGCTCACGTAAGTAATTAATAGTGGAGCCTGAACCCTGATTTCTAGACTCTCATCCCAGGAATATCCCCCCTCCCCTCTTCCACTGTTTCTAAGTCACAGTCTTTCAACATTTGGAAAGAGAGGTCCTTAGGATGACCAAGTTTCTCTTACACTTTGCTTTTCTGCTGCTTTTCTTTTTTTAATTAAAGTGAAATTTGCACAACATAAAATTAACCATTTTAAAGTGTACAATTCAGTGGCATTTAGTACATTTGCAATGTTGTGCAAACATCACTTCTATCTAGTTCCAACATATTTTCATCACCCTATAAGGAAACTCTATACCATTAAGTAGTCACTCCTCATTCCCCCTTCCCCTCAGCCCATGGTAACAACTAATTTGCTTTCTCTGTATGGATTTACCCATTCTAGATATTTATTATAAATAGAATCATACAATATGTGACCTTTTGTATATGGCTTCTTTAATCTAGTATAATGTTTTGGAGGTTCATCTATGTTATAGCATGTACAGGTACTTCATTCCTTTATGGATGAATAATATTCCATTGTATGGATATACCATATTTTGTTTATGCACTCATTGTTGTTAGACACATTTGAGTTGTTTCCACCTTTGGACTATTGTGAAGAGTGCTGCTATGAATATCCATGTACAAGTATTTGTTTGAATATCTGTTTTCAATTCTTTTGAATATATACCTATAAGTAGATTTGCTGAGTCATATGGTAATTCTATGTTTATTTTTTGAGGAAACACAAAATTGTTTTCCATAGTGGCTGCACCATTTTATTTTATTTTTTCAATTTTTTTATTGATGTCATAGTAGTTTATAACATTGTGAAATTTTAGTTGTACATTATTATTTGTGAGTCACTGTATAAATGCATCCCTTCCCCCCTTATGCCCACCTCCCAACCCCCTTGCCCCTGGTAACCACCAAACTGTTCTCTCTGTCTGTATGTTAGTTTATCTTCCACTTATGAGTGAAATCATGTGGTGTTTGTCTCTCTCCCTCTGGCTTATTTCACTTAACATAATACCCTCCAGGTCCATACATGTTGTTGCAAATGGGACAATTTTGTCTTTTTTTATGGATGAGGAGTGTTCCATTGTATATATATACCACATCTTCTTTATCCAATCATCAGTCGAGGGACACTTGGGTTGCTTCCACTTCTTGGCTATTGTCAATAATGCTGCAATGAACATAGGGGTGCATAAGCTTCTTTGGATTGTTGATTTCAGGTTCGTTGGATAGATACCCAGAAGTGGGATAGCTGGAGCATAAGGTATTTCTATTTTTAATTTTTTGAGGAATCTCCATACTGTTTTCCATAGAGGCTGCACTAGTTTGCATTCCCTCCAGCAGTGAATTAGTGTTCACATTTCTCTGCAACCTCTCCAACGTTTGTTGTTTTTTGTCTTGGTGATTATAGTCATTCTCATGGGTGTAAGTGATATCTTAGTGTAGTTTTGATTTGCATTTCCCGGATGATTAGTGATGTTGAACATCTTTTCATATGCCTATTGGCCATCTGTACATCTTCCTTGGAAAAATGTCTGTTCATATCCTCCGCCCATTTTTTGATTGGGTTGTTTTGTCTTTTTGTTGTTGAGTTGTGTGATTTCCTTACATATTACGGAGATTAACCCCTTGTCAGATATATGATTTGCAAATATTTTCTCCCAGCTGATGGGTTGTCTTTTTATTTTGATCCTGGTTTCATTTGCCTTGTAGAAGCTCTTTAATCTGATGAAGTCCCACTTGTTTATTTTTTCTTTCATTTCCCTTGTCTGAGTAGACATGGAATTTGAAAACATCCCTTTATGACTAATGACAAATAGTGTACTGCCTATATTTTCTTCCAGGAGTTTTATAGTTTCAGTTCTCACCTTGAGGTCTTTGATCCATTTTGAGTTAATTTTTCTGTATGGTGAAAGGAACTGGTCTAATTTCACTCTTTTGCATGTGGCTGTCCAGTTTTCCCAGCACCATTTATTGAAGAGACTTTCTTTTCTCCATTGTATGTTCTTAGATCCTTTGTCAAAGATTAGCTGTCCATAGATGTGTGGCTTTATTTCTGGGCTTTCAATTCTGTTCCATTGATTGGTGTGTCTGTTTTTGTACCAGTACCATGCTGTTTTGATTACTATAGCTTTGTAGTATGTTTTGAAGTCAGGGATTGTGATGCCTCCAGCTTTGTTCTTTTTTCTCAGGATTGCTTTAGCTATTCAGGGCCTTTTGTTGCCCCATATGAATCTTAGTATTCTTTGTTCTATTTCAGTGAAGAATGTCATTGAGATTCTGATTGGGATTGCATTGAATCTGTAGATTGCTCTAGGTAGTATGGACATTTTAACTATGTTTATTCTTCCAATCTATGGGCATGGGATGTTTTTCCATTTCTTTATGTCTTCATCGATTTCTTTCAATAATGTCTTACAGTTTTCATTGTATAGATATTTCACCTCCTTGGTTAAATTTATTCCTAGACATTTTATTCTTTTTGTTGCAATTGTAAATGAGATTGTCTTTTTGAGTTCTCTTTCTGTTAGTTTGTTATTAGAATATAGAAATGCAACTGATTTTTGTAGGTTTATTTTGTACCCTGCAACTTTGCTGTAGTTGTTGATTATTTCTAATAGTTTACCAATGGATTCTTTAGGGTTTTCTATATATAAAACTATGTCATCTGCAAACAGCAAGAGTTTCACTTCTTCCTTGCCTATTTGGATTCCTTTTATTCCTTTTTATTGCCTAATTGCTCTGGCCAAAACCTCCAGTACTATGTTGAATAAGAGTGGCAAGTGTGGGCACCCTTGTCTTGTTCCTGTTCTCAGAGGAATGGCTTTCAATTTTTCCCCATTAAGTATGATGTTGGCTGCGGGTTTCTCATAGATGGCTTCTATTATGTTGAGGTACTTTCCTTCTATACCCATTTTATTGAGAGTTTTTATCATAAATGGATGTTGGGTCTTGTCAAATGACTTCTCTGCATGCATTGAGATAATCATGTGTTTTTTTTTCCTTGTTCTGTTAATGTGATGTATCACATTGGTTGATTTGTGGATTTTCAACCATCCCTATGTCCCTGGTATAAATCCCAGTTGATCATGGTGTATGATCTTTTTAATGTGTTACTGTATTCGGTTTGCCAATATTTTGTTGAGGATTTTTACATCGATGTTCATCAGCGATATTGGCCTGTAGTTTTCCTTCTTTGTGTTGCCTTTGTCTGGCTTTGGTATCAGGGTGATGTTTACCTCATAGAATGTGTTAAGAAGTCTTCCATCTTCCTGTATTTTTTGGAATAATTTGAGAAGGATAGATATTAAATCTTGTTTGAATGTTTGGTAAAATTCTCCAGAGGAGCCATCTGGTCCTGGACTTTTATTTTTGGGAGGTTTTTGATTACTGTTTCAATATCTTTACTTGTGATTGGTCTATTCAGATTCTCTACTTCTTCTTGGTTCAGTTTTTGGGAAGTTGTATGAGTATAAGAATTTGCCCATTTCTTCTAGATCATCTAATTTGTTGGCATAAAGTTTTTCATAGTATTCTCTTATAATCCTTTGTATTTCTGTGGTATCCATTGTAATTTCTCCTCTTTCATTTCTAATTGTATTTATTTGAGCCTTCTATCATTTTTTCTTAGTTTGTCTGGCTAAAGGTTTGTCAGTTTTGTTTATCTTCTCGAAGAACCAGCTCTTTGTTTCATTTCATCCTTTCTACTGTTTTTTGTTTTCAGTTTCACTTATTTCCACTCTAATTTTTATTATTTCCCTCCTTCTGCTGACTTTGGGCTTTGTTTGTTCTTCTTTTTCTAATTCTGTTAGGTGTAGTTTAAGGTTGCTTATTTGGGATTTTTCTTATTTGTTAAGGTGAGCCTTAACAACAAGCAACATATTGCTGAATTTCCCTCTCAGGACCGCTTTTGCTGCATCCCGTATGAGTTGGTATGGTGTATTTTCATTTTCATTTGTCTCCAGATATTTTTTTATTTCTCCTCTAATTTCATCAATGATCCATTTGTTGTTCAGTAGCATGTTGTTTCGTCTCCACATTTGTCACATTCCCAGTTTTTTTCTTGTACTTGATTTCTAGTGTCATAGTATTATAGTCAGAAAATATGCTTGTGATGATTTCAATCTTTTTAAATTTATAGAGGCTTGCCTTGTTTCTCAAAATATGGTCTATCCTTGAGAATGTTCCATGCACGCTTGAGAAGAATGTATAATCTGCTGTATTTGGATGCAGTGCTCTATATATATCTGTTAAGTTCATCTTGTCTAGTTTTTCATTTAAGTCCACTATTTCCTTATTAACTTTCTGTCTGGATGATCTATCCATTGATGTAAGTGGGGTGTTAAGATCTCCTGCTATTTTTGTGTTGTTGTTAATATCTCCTTTTAGATTTGTTAATAGTTGCTTTATGTACTTTGGTGCTCTTGTGTTGGGTGCATATATATTTATAAGTGATATATCTTCTTGGTGGACTGTCCCTATTATCATTATGCATTGCCCCTCTTTGTCTCTCATTATCTGTTTTATCTTGAGGTCTACTTTGTCTAAGTATGGCAACACCTGCTTTCTTTTATTTGCCATTAACTTGGAGTATTGTCTTCCATCCTTTCACTCTGAGCCTATGTTTGTCTTTATAGCTGAGAGTGTTTCCTAGAGACAGCATATTGTTGGGTCTTGTTTTTTAATCCATCCCACCCCTCTGTGTCTTTTGATTGGAGTATTCAGTCCATTTGCATTTTGGGTGATTATTGATATATGATGGCTTACATGTTGCTATTTTATCGCTCATTTTCCAGTTCTTTTGCATTTCCTTTGTTTCTTGTCCCACGTGTTTCAGACAATCCATCCAGTTTGGTAGCTCTGTATGGTGATTCTCTTAGTTTTCTCTTTATTTATCATGTGTGACTCTGTTCTGATTGTTTGTTTAGTGGTTACCATGAAGTTTGTATAAAAAAATCTCATGGATGAAATAGTCTATTTCCTGATGGCCTCTTATTACCTTAGACAAAGTTGATTAAATCTCTTTCCTCTTCCCCTTCTAAGTTATTATTGTCACAGCTTATTCAATCTTGTGTTGTGAGTTTGTGTTTAAAGTGATGGGGTTATATTTATTTTTGGTGTTTTCCTTCCCTTACTCTTTGATTTTATAATTGTTTGCTGACCCAGTATGATAGAGAGCTGCACTTTTTCTGGTTTTGTCTACCTATTTTTATCCTTGCTCAAACCTTTGTATCCCCTTTCTCTTTTTTTTTTTTCAGACATGAGGGCCTTCTTGAGGATTTCTTCTAGTGGGGGTCTCGTGGCAGTGAACTCCCTTAGCTTTCATTGATCTGGGAAAGTTATTATTTCTCCATCATATCTGAAGGAAATTTTTGCTGGATAGAGTATTCTTGACTGAAAGTTTTTGTCTTTCAGAATTTTGAATATATCATTCCACTCTCTCCTAGACTGTAAAGTTTATGTCGAGAAATCAGCTGAGACCCTGATAGGAATTCCTTTGTACATTATTTTCTTTTGTCTAGCTGCCCTTAGTATTTTTTCTTTGTCACTGGCTTTTGCCAACTCTACTACTATGTGCCTCGGAGAGGGTCTTTTCATGTTGATATATTTAAGAGATCTGTTCACTTCATTCACCGGCATTTCCAGATGCTTCCCCAAGTTTGGGAAATTCTCAGCTATTATTTCTTTGAACAAGCTCTCTGCTCCTTTTTCCCTCTCTTCTTGCTCTAGAATACCTATAATCCTTATGTTGCATTTCCTAATTGAGTCAGATATTTCTCAAAGAATTCCTTCATTTCTTTTTAGCCTTAGTTATCTCTCCTCCTTCAACTGCAGCATTTCTACATTTCTGTCCTCAATATTGCTAATTCTTTCCTCCATATCGTTAGCTCTGTTCTTTAGGGATTCCAGATTTTTCTTTATCTCCTCCATTGTGTTTTTAGTCTCCAATGTTTCTTATTGGTTTTTCTTTATAGTTTCAATCTCTTTTGTGGAGAAATTCCTGATGTGATTGAAATGTCTATCTTTATTTTCTTGTAATTCATTGAGCTTTTTTATGATAGCTATTTTGAATTCTCCGTCATTTAGGTTATAGATTTCTGTGCCTTCAGGATTGAGTTCTGGTTGCTTGTCATTTTCCTTCTGATCTGGAGATTTAATATATTTTTGCATAGTGCCTTACGGTGTTGGCTTATTTTTCCTCATACTGAAAGTATCTGGTGATGGTTTCCACCTGCCACCACTGGATGGTGGTCAAGAGTTGTGTATTCTGAGCCCACTGTGGTCTGCAGGTGCTCTGGCCGATTGGCTGAGCTGAAGTGCAGCTGGGTCAAAGCACAGCTGAACTGAAGCATGGCTGGGCTGAAGTTGTTGGAGCCAGAGTGCAGCTGGGCCGAAGCTGTTGGAGCCAGAGCACAGCTGGGCAAAAGCAGCTGGAGCCAGAGGTGGCCAAGGGAAAGCAGGTAGGGCCAGAGCAGCGGAGGCCGACACATGGCAGGGGACAGAGCAGCAGGGAATGGTGTGTGGCTGGCCTGGAGACACTGTGGCTAGAGCTTGGTTGAGCTAGAGTGCTGCTGAGGTGAGGCTGTAGAGCCACTGAGCTGAAGTGCCTGGTTGGGGTGGAGGGGCACTAACTCTTGCCTCCCCAACCCCAGGGGCTTCTCATTCCCCCAACCTATCTGCTCTCCTGGAGTGCCAGCTTGATTATGACACCCCTGCAACAGTTCCATTCCCTCTGTGAGGGAGCTCCTCACAGGCTGTGAGGGAACTTGGAGAGCAATGGTTTTCCCACAGAGGGCTGCCCCTCCCCCTCTCTCTCCAAGGGCTGTGAGGTCTCAGTCTCAGGGTCTCTGTCATTGGGGAAGGAGGAGAGTTTGTTCTACCTCCTTCCAGTTCCTCTGGGGGTTCTAGCACCCTTAGCCTTAGATTTACAGCTGTGTGGGTCTCTCACATCTTTTGTGTTGTATGAATGTCCTCTGTTGGTATATGAATGTACCTTTTGTTGTATCTCAGCAGGGGACAGTTCAACGGGGAAAGCTCACTCTGCCATGATGTTGACATCACTCCATGGCTGCACCATTTTATATTCCCACCAGCAGTGTATGAGGGTTCTAATTTTTCTAAATCTTTGTCAACACTTCACATCTCATTGTGGTTTTGATTTGCATTTCCCTGATGGCTAATGATGTTGAGCATCATTTCATGTGCTTATTGATTATTTGTATATCTTCCCTGGATAAATGTCTGTTCAAGTCCTTTGCCTATATTTGAATAGATGGTTTGTCTTTTTGTTGTTGTGTTGTAAATGTTCTTTAAATATTCTGGATATTAAACCTTTATCAGATAGATGGTTTGCAAACATTTTCTCCCATTCTGTGGGTTATCTTTTCACTTTTTAGTAGTCTCCCTTCATGGACAAAAGTTTTTTTTTAATTTTGAAGAAGTCCAATTTATCTATTTTTTCATTTATTGTCTGTGCATTTGCTGTCGTATATATCAAAAATCCATTGTCAAATCCAAGATCATGAAGATTTACCCTATGTTTCTTTCAAAGAGTTTTATAGGTTTAGCTCTTAGATTTGGTTATATGATCCATTTTGAGTTAATTTTTATACATGGGATGAGCTAAGGACCCAGTCTCATTCTTTTTCATGTGACTATCCAGTTTTCCCAGTACCACTTGTTGAAGAGACTATTCTTTCCCCTTTAAATGGTTTTGACACCCTTGTCAAAAATCGATTAACATTATTCAGCCCTAAAAAAGAAGGAAATTCTGCCATTTGTGACAACATAAGATGGATCTTGAGGGCATTAAGTGAAATAAGTCAGACAGAGAAAGACAAATACCATATGATCTTACTTATATGTGGAATCTTGAAAAAAAAAAGACTCATAGATACAGATAGCAGATTGGTGGTTGCCATAGGCAGGGGGTAGGGGGTTGGCAAAATAGATGAAGGTGATTAAAAGGTACAAACTTCCAGTTATAAAATAAATAAGTCCTGGAGTTGTAATGTACAGCATGCTGACTGTAGTTAACGATACTCTATTGTATATTTGAAAGTTGCTGAGAGTAGATCTTAAAAGTTCTCATCATAAGAAAAAAAATTGAAACTATGTGTGGTGATGCATATTAACTAGACTTATTGTGGTGATTATTTCACAATATATACATATATTAAATCATTGTGTTGTAGAACTAAAACTAATATAACATTACATATCAATTATATCTCATTAAAAATGCCTTAAAAAATCTATTAACTGTAGAAGTATGGGTCTGGAGATCACTTTGGGAAATATTGCCATCTTAATATTAAGTCTTCTAATCCACCAACATATGCTGTGTTTCCATTTATTTAGGTCATCTTTAATTTATTTTTTGTAAAATGATTTTCTTGAGGTAATATTGGCTTACAATATTGTGTAAGTTTCAGGTGTACATAACTATATTTCAGTTTCTGTTCACCACCAACAGTCCAGCTTTTATCTGTCACTGCACATATGTGCCCCTTTCCCCCTTTCCCCCTCCACCCACCCCCTTTTCCCTCGGCAACCACTGATTTGTTCTCCTTATCTATGTGTTTGTTTGTTTATCTTCCACATATGAGTGAAATCATATGGTGTTTGTCTTTCTCTGGCTGACTTATTTTGCTTAGCATAACACCCTCAAGGTCTATCCATGTTGTTGCAAATGGCACAATTTTGTCTTGTTTATGGCTGAGCAGTATTCCATTGTGTGTGTGTGTGTGTGTGTGTGTATGTATATACACACCACATATTCTTTATCCACTCATCCATTGATGGACACTTGGTTTGCTTCCACATCTTGGCTATTGTGAATAATGCTGCGATGAACATAGGGTTGCATAAATCTTTTTGAATCATTGATTTTGTGTTCTTGGGATAAACGCCCAGTAGTGGAATAGCTGGATCGTATGATATTTCTATTTTAATTTTTTTGAGAAATCTAAATACTGTTTTCCATAGTGGCTACACCAGTTTGCATTCCCACCAGCAGTGTATGAGGGTTCCCTTTTATCCACATCCTTGCCAACATTTCTTATTTCTTGTCTTCTTAATTATAGCCATTCTGATGGGTGTGAGGTGATATCTTATTGTAGTTTTGATTGGCATTTCCCTAATAATTAGCGATGTCAAACATCTTTTCATGTGCCTGTTGGCCATCTGTATATCTTCTTTGGAAAAATGTCAGTTCAGATCCTCTACCTAGTTTTTGATTGTGTTGTTCATTTCTTTTTGGTATGAGTTCTTTATATATTTTGGAAATTAACCCCTTGTTGGATATATGATGTGCAAATATTTTCTCCCAGTTGGTGGGTTGTCTTTTCTTTTTGTTCATGGTTTCCTTTGCCTTGCAGAAGCTTTTTAGTCTGATGTAGTCCCATTTGTTTATTTTTTCTTTTGTTTCCTTTGTCTGAGTAGACTATGTATGTGTAAAGATACTAAGACTAATGTCAGAGTGTACTGCCTACGCTTTCTTCTAAGAGTTTTATAGTTTCCAGTCTTACATTCAACTCTTTAATCCATTTTGAGTTAATTTTTGTGTATGGTGTAAGATAATGGTCTACTTTAATTTTTTTGTATGTGGCTGTCCAGTTTTCCCAACACCATTTATTGAAGAGACTTTCCTTTCTCTGTTGTATGTTCTTGACTCCTTTGTTGAAGATTAGCTGTCCATAGATGTGTGGGATTATTTCTGGGCTCTCAATTCTGTTCCATTGATCTGTGTGTCACTAGATGCAGAGAAAGCATTTGACAAGATCCAATATCCATGTATGATGAAAACTCTCAATAAAATGGGTATAGATGGAAATTACCTCAACATAATAAAGGCCATATATGGCAAACCCACAGCCAACATCATACTCAAAGGTGAAAAACTGAAAGCTATTCCTCTGAGAACCACAACAAGACAAGGATGCCACTCTCACCACTCTTATTCAACATAGTACTGGAAGCTTTAGCCAGAGAAATTAGACAAGAAAAAGAAATAAAAGGGATCCAAATTGGAAAGGAAGAATTAAAACTGTCACTATTTGCATATTACATGATTCTATACAGAAAGCCATAAAGAGTCCATGAAAAAACTATTAGAAATAGTCAACAAATACAGTAAAGTTGCAGGGTACAAAATCAACATACAAAAATCAGTGGCATTTCTATACACAAACGATGAACTAGCAGAAAGAGAGGTCACGAATGCAATCCAATTTACATTTGTAGCAACAAAACAAAACAAAACAAAACAACCTAGGAGTAAATTTAACCAAGGAGGTGAAAGACCTATACAGTAAAAACTATAAGACATTATTAAAATAAATCAAAGAAGTCATAAAGAAATGGAAAGATATTCCATGCTCATGGATTGGAAAAATAAACATAGTTAAAATGTCCATATTACTTAAAGCAATCTACAGATTCAGTGCAATCTCAATCAGAATCCTGATGACATTCTTCTCAGAAATAGAACAAAGAATCCTAAAATTTATATGGAACAACAAAAGACTCCGTATAGCCAAAGCAATCCTGGGAAAAAGAACAAAGCTGGAGGTATCACACTCTGATTTCAATATGTACTAGAAAGTTATAGTAATCAAAACAGCATGATACTGGCAGAAAAATAGGTCTTCTTTAATTTCTTTAAGCAATATTTTGTAGTTTTGAATGTACATGTCTTACACCTCCTTGGTTAAATTTTTCCTTAGTATTTTATTTTTTTGATTCTGTTCTCTATGGAATCATTTTCTTTTTTGGATTGTTCATTACTAGTGTACAGAAATATAACCGATTTTCTGCATGTTGATTTTATATACTGCAATTTGCAGAGTTAGTTCATTAGCATTACTAATTTCTTTTGTGGATTCTGTAGGATTTTCTCTATAGAATATCATGCTATCTGTGAATAGAGGTAGTTTTACTTCTTTCTTTCCAATTTGGATGCTTTTAATTTCTTTTTCTTGCTTAACTGCTCTGTCTAGAACTTCCAGTACAATGCTGAATAGCTGTGGTAAAAGCAGACATCCTTTCTTTTCCTTATCTTAGAGGAAAAGCTTTCAGTCATTCACCATTGAGTATAGTGTTAGCTGTGGGCTTTTTTATATGTAGCCCTTATCACATTGAGGAAGTTTCCTTTGATTCCTAGTTTCTTGAATGTTTTTATGAAGAAAGGGTGTTGGACTTTGTCCATGATTTTCCTGTATCAATTGAAATGATCATGTAGGTATTTTTATTCATTCTATTAATGTGCTGTATTACATTGACTTATTTTTTTAATGTTAAACCACCCTTGCATTCCTAAGATAAATCCCAAGTGGTCACAATGTATAATCCTCCTAATATGCTGAATTCCATTTGCTTATATTTTCTTCAGCATTTATGCATCGATATTCAAAAGGAGTGTTAGTTTGTAGTTTTCTTGTGATGTTTTTGTCTGACTTTGGTATCAGGGTAATGATCTCACAGAATGAGTTAGGAGTGTTCCCTCCTTATCTATTTTTTGGAAGAGTTTGAGGAGGATTGGTGTTAATTCTTCTTAAATGATCTGTGGAATTTACTATGAAGCCATGTGGTCATGGACTTTTCATTGCTAAAAGGTTTTTATTACATATTAATCTCTTATCTGATTTTCTATTTTCATTTTGACTCAGTTTAAGTAATTATTTTGTTTCTTGGAATTTGTCCATTTCATCTAGGTTCTCTAAATTGTTGGTGTAAAATTGCTTATAGTATTCTCTTATAATCCTTTTCATTTCTGTAAGGTTGGTCTTAATGTCCTCACTTCCATTTCTGATTTTCATGTCAGTCAGTCTATCTTTTTTCTTAGTCAGCCTAGCTAAGGGTTTGTCAGTTTGTTGATCTACTCGATGAACCAACTTTGGTTTCATCGATTTTCTCTATTATTTTTCTTTTTCTTATTTTTTGAACTCCTCTTTAATTGTTATTTCCTTGCTTCTGCTTGCTTTGGGTTTCATTTGCTATTCTTTTCAAAGTTTCTCAAGTTATAAAATTTGATTCTTGATTTGGGATCTTTCTCCCTTTTTAATGTAGGCATTTACAACTATAAATTTCCCTCTGAGCATTGATTTTGCTGCATTTCATAAGTTTTGGTACTTTGCATTTTTGTTTTCATTAGTCTCAAAATATTTCTTAATTTCCCTTGTGATTTTTTCTTTGACCCATTGGTTGTTTAAGAATATGCTGTCTAATTTCCACATATTTGTGAATTTTCCAGTTTTCCATATGTTATTGATTTCTAGTTTCATTCCATTGTGGTGAGAGAAGACAGGTTGGATTATTTCAATCTTTTAAAATTTACTGTGACTTTTTTGTGACATGATATATGGTTTATCCTGGAGAACGTTTCATGTGCACTTGAGAAGAATGTGTATTCTTCTGTTTATGGGTGGAATGCTCTGTATATGTCTGTTATATCTAGTTGATTCATACTGTTTTTCAAGTCCTCTATTCCTTATTAATTCTGTTTGATTGATTTATCGATTATTGAAAGTGGAGTATTGAAGGCTCCAATTATCATGGCAGAACTGTCTATTTCTCTCTTTATTTCTGTCAATGTTTGCTTCATATATATTGGGGCTCTGTTGTTAGGTCCATATATGTTATAATTTTTATGTGTTTTTGATAGGTTTTCCTTTTTATGGATATGTAACGTCCTTCTTTGCCTTTTGTTGCAATTTTTGACTTGAAGTTGATTTTGTCTGATATTAGTATTGCCACCACAGCTCATTTTTAGTTACTCTTTGTGTAGAATACCTTTTTCCATCTTTTTACTTTGAGTATATTTGTTTCATTGGATCTAAAGTGAGTCTTTTGTAGAGTACACACAGTGAGATGATTTAAAAAAATTCCATTCTGCCAATCTCTGCCTTTTAATTGAAGAGCTTAATCCATTTACATTTAAAGCAATTACTCATAAAAAAAGACTTACATATGCCCTTTTGCTATTTTTTTCTATGTGTCATATCTCTTTGTGCCTCAATTCCTCCATCATTGCCTTTTGTTTTCTTTAACTGATTTTTTGTTGTTATGTGTTGTCTTAATCTGTTTGGGCTGCTATAACAGAAATACCATAGACTGGATAGCTTATAAACAACAGAAATTTATTTCTCACAGTTCTGGGGCCTGGGAAGTCCAAGATCATGGTCCCAGAAGATTTGACGTTTGGTGAGGGCCCACTTCCTCATGGACAGCCATCTTTTCACTGTAACCTTACATGGAGGAAGGGGTTAGGGAACTCTCTGGGGTCTCTTTTTTCAAGTGCACTTATCCTATTTATGACAGCTCCATGCTCATGAATAGATAACTTCCCAATTGCCCCACCTCCTAATCCCACCTTGGGGGTAAGGATTTCAACAAATGAATTTTAGGGGGATTTATACATTCAGTTCACTGCACATGTTCTAATTCCCTTCTCATTTATTTTTGAGATATGTATGTTTGGCTTTTTTGGTAAGGATGGTTTATTTTAAAATTTATTTTAGGTGGTAACAGCACGTAACACAAGGTTTGCTCTCTCTCTTTTTTTTAATTTTTATTTATTTATTTTTTCCCCAAAGCCCCAGTAGATAGTTGTATGTCATAGCTGCACATCCTTCTAGTTGCTGTATGTGGGATGCGGCCTCAGCATGGCCAGAGAAGCAGTGCGTCAGTGCGCGCCCGGGATCCGAACCCGGGCCGCCAGTAGCGGAGCGCGTGCACTTAACTGCTAAGCCACGGGGCCGTCCTTTGCTCTCTTAACTTTTAAGTGTACACTACATTATTGTTGACTATAGGTACAATGTCGTACAGCAGATCTATAGAGTTTATTCATCTTGCTTAACTGAAACTTTATGCCCATTGATTAGTAATTCCTCCTTTTGCCCTAAGCCCCCCCAGCAACTGCCATTCTACTTTTTGATTCTATGACTTTGACTATTTTGGATGCCTAATGTAAATGGAATTATGCAGTATTTGTTTTTCTGTGACTGGCTTATTTCACTGAGCATAATGTCCTTGAGGTTCACTCATGTTGTCACATATTGCAGAATTTCCTTCAGTAACCATCCTGACAGGTGTGAGGATGGTTAATTGTGGTTTTGATTTACATTTCCCTGATGATTAGTGATGTTGAGCACCTTTTCATCTATCTGTTGGCCATTTTTATGTCTTCTTTGGATAAAAGTCTATTCAAATTCTTAGCCTATTTTTTAAATTGCATTATTAGATTTTTTGCTATAGAGTTACAGGAATTCCTTATGTGTTTTGGATATTAACCCCTTATCAGATATGTGGTTTGCAAATATTTTCTTTCATTCTCTAGGTTGTCTTTTCCCTCTGTTGATTGTTTCTTTTGCTGTGCAGAAGCTTTTTAGTTTGATGTAGTCCCACTTGTTAATTTTTGTTTGTTGTGTGTGCTTTTGGTATCATATGCAAGAACTCGTTGCCAAGACCAATGTCAAGTTTTTCCCCTACGTTTTTTCTAAGAGTTTTATAGTTTAAGGTCTTACGTTTAAGTCTTGAATTTTGTGGTGTCACTTAGGGGTCCAATTTCATTTTTTTTTTTGCGTGTGGATATCCAGTTTTCCTAACACCATTAGTGGAAGAGACTGTTCTTTCCCCATTGTGTATTCTTGGCACCCTTGTCAAAGATCAATTTACTGTATCTGTGTGGGTTTATTTCTGGGCTCTCTATTCTGTTTCATTGGTGTATAAGTCTGTCTTTATGCCAGTACCATATTGTTTTAATTATTGTAGCTTTGTAATATAATATGAAATCAGGAAGTGTGATGTCTCCAGCCTTGTTCTTTCTCAGGAGTGATTAGGCTAGTTGTGGTTGTTTGTGTTTTCATATTATTTGTAGAATTGTTTTGTTCTATTTCAGTAAAATATGCCATTGGGATTTCGATAGGGATTGCACTGAGTCTGTAAATTGCTTTGAGTAGTATGTACATTTTAACAATATTGAGTCTTCCAATCTGTCAACGTGATATGTCTTCCCACTTGTTTGGGCACCATTGCCTTGTTCCTAATCTTTGAGAAAAAGCTCTCAGTTTTTCACCATTGTGTATGATGTTAGCTGTGGGCTTTTCATATATAGCCTTTATTATGTTGAGGTACTTTCCATTCTTAGTTTGTTGAGAGTTTTTCATGAAACATTGTTGAATTTTGTCAAAGATTTTTTCTGTATCTATTGAGACAACTGTGTGATTTTTATCCTTTATTTTGTTAATGTGGTGTATCACATTAATTGATTTGCATATATTGTGGATTTCTGCATCTATACTCATCAGAAATATTGGCCTGTATTTTTCTTTTTTGTGATGTCTTTGCCTTGCTTTGGTATCAGGGTAATGCTAGTATCATAAAATGAATTTGAAATTGTTCCCTTCTCTTCAATTTTTTGGAAGAGTTTGAGAAGAGTTGGTGTTAACTCCTCTTTATATGTTTGTTAGATTTCGCTAGTGAACACCTCTCGTCCTGGGCTTTTATTTGTTGAGAAGTTTTTGATTTCTGATTCAATCTACAAACTAGTTATAGATCTGTTTAGACTTTCTATTTCTTCATGATTCAGTCTTGTTAGGTTGTATAGTTCTAGGAATTTGTCCATTCTTCTAGATTATTCAATTTGTTGGTGTATAATTGTTCATAATGGTCTCATGATCCTTTGTATTTCTGTGGCACCAGTTGTAATGTCTCTTCTTTCATTTCTGGTTTTCTTAATTTGAGTCTTCTGTCTTTTTTCTTAGTTAGCTAAGGTTTTATCAATTTTATTTATCTTTTGAAAAACCAACTCTTAATTTCATTGATTTTTTTCCTATTTTCTATTTTGTTTATTTCTCCTCTAATCTTTATTATTCCCTTCCTTCTGCTAACTTTGGGCTTAGTTTATTCTTCTTTTTCCAGTTCACTGAGATGTAAAGTTAGGTTGTTTATTCAGGATCTTTCTTCTTTTTTAATGTAGGGGCTTAACAGCGTGAATTTCCTTCTTAATAGTGCCTTTGCTGCATCCCATACATTTTCATATGTTGTGTTTTTGTTTTCATTTGTCTTCATGTATTATTATAATTATTTTTGGTGAGGGAGATTGGCCCTGAACTAACATCTGTTGCCAATCTTCCTCTTTTTGCTTGAGGAAGATTAGCCCTGAGCTACCTTCTGTGCCAATCTTCTTCTATTTTGTATGTGTGATGATGCCACAGCATGGCTTGATGAGTGGTGTGTAGGTCCATGCCTGGGTTCCAAACCCACAAACCCCAGGCTACTGAAGCAGAGCACACGAACTTAACCACTATGCCACCGGGCTGGCCCCTGTCTTCATGTATTTTTTAATTTCCTTTTTTATTTCTTCTTTGACCCCATGCTTGTTCAAAATGTTTAATTTCCACATATTTGTAAATTTTCAAGTTTTACTTCTTTTTAAAAAATTTATTCCAGTTTTATTGAGGTATAGTTGACACATAGCACTGTGTAAGATTAAGATGTACAGCATAGTAATTTGACTTCTATATATTGTGAAATGATAACCACAATAAGTTTAGTTAACATCCATCATCTCATATAGAAACAAAAAATAAGAAAATATGTTCTTTTCCTTGTGATGGGAACTCTTAGTATTTACTCTCTTATACTATACATCAGTGTTCACAATAGTCATCGTGTTGTCCATTACATCCCCAGTACTTATTTATCTTTTAACTGGAAGTTTGTACTTTTTGACTACCTTCATCCAGTTCTCCCAGCCCCCCACCCCCCACCTTTGGTAATCACAAGTCTGATCTCTTACTATGAGGGTTTTTTTTTTTTTAGGTTTCACATATAAGAGAGATCATACAGCATTTGTCTTTCTTTGTCTGACTTACTTTACTTAGCAAAATGCCCTCAAGGTCCATCTATGTTGTCACCAATAAGAGTATTTCTTTCCTTTATATTCTATTATATATATATATATATATATACAAACACACCAAAACTTCTTTACCCATTTATCTGTCAATGGACACTTAGGCTATTTGCATGTCTTGGCTGTTATAAACAATGCTACCATGAACATGGGGGTGCATATATCTTTTTGAGTTAGTGTTTTCATGTCATTTAAATATATTCCCAGAAGTGGAATTGCTGGATCATATGGTAGTTCTATTTTTAATATTTTGAGGAACCTCCATACTGTTTTTCATTTTGAATGTACCAATTTATAATCCCCTCAGCACTGCACAAGTGTTCCCTTCTCTCCACATCCTCGCCAGCATTAGTTATCTCTTGTCTTTTTGATGATAGCCATTCTAACAGGTATAGAGTGATATCTGACTGTGGTTTTGATTTGCATTTCCCTTATTATTAGTAATGTTGAGCACCTTTTCATGAACCTCTTGGCCACTCATATATTTTCTTTGGAAAAATGTCTATGCAGGCCCTTTGCTCATTTTAAAAATTGTATATTTGTACCTTTTTTTACAATTGAGTTGTATGAGTTCTTTATATATTTTGGATGTTAACCCCTTATCAGATATATGGTTTGCAAATATTACTTTCCATTGCATAGGTTGTTTTTTCATTTTGTTGATCCTTTCTTCTGTGCAGAAGGTTTTTAGTTTGATGTAGTCCCACTTGTTCATTTTTGATTTGGTTGCTTGTGCTTTAGATGTTCCATCCAAACAAATCATTGCCAAGACTCATGTCAAAGAGCCTTTTTTCTATGTTTTCTTCTAGGTGTTTTATGGTTTCCAGCATTACACTTAAGTCATTAATCCATTTTGAGTTAATTTTGTGAGTGGTGTAAGATAGTGGGTCTAGGTTCTTTCTTTTACATGTGAACAACCAATTTTCCCAGCACCATTTATTGAAGAGATTGCCTTTTCCTCCATTGAGTATTCTTGGATCCCTCATCCAATATTAGTTGATCATATAAGCATGGGTTTATTTCTGGGCTCTCAATTCTTTTCTATTGGTCTATGCTTCAGTTTTTATGCCAGTACCATACTATTTTCATTGCTATAGCTTTATAATATAGCTTGAACCAAGCAGTATGATGCCTCCTGTTTGTTCTTTTGTCTCAGGATTGATTTGGCTATTTGGGGTCTTTTGTGGTTCCACATAAATTTTAGGATTGTTTTTTCTACTTCTGTAAAAAATGCCAATGGAATCTTGCTAGAGATTGTATTGAATCTATACATGGCTTTTGGTAGTAAGGATATTTAAATAATATTAATTCTTCTAATCTATGAACACAGGAGACTTTTCCATTTATTTGTGTCCTCTTTGATTTTTTCCATCAATGTCTTACAGATTTCACTGTACAGATCTTTCACATCCTCAGTTAAATTTATTTCTTGGTTTTTTATTGTTTATGATGCTATTGTAAATGGGATCATTTTATTTCTTTTTCAGATAATTTGTTATTAGTGTATAGAAGTGCTCCTGATTTTGTATATTAATTTTGTATCCTGCAAATTTACTGAATTTATTGATTACGTCAAATATTTTTTTGGTGGAGTCTTTAGAGCTTTCTATATATAAAATGTCACCTGCAAATAGAGCAAATTTCACTTTTCTAATGCCTTTAATTTCTTTTTCTCGCCTGATTGTTCTGGCTGGGACTTCCAGTACTATGTTGAATAAGAGTGGTGTGAGTGGGAACTCTTGTCTTGTTCCTCATGTTAGAGAAAAAGCTCTTAACTTTTCACCATAGAGCATGATATTAGCTGTGGTCTTGCCATATATGGCCTTTATTATGTTAATGTACGTTCCTTCTATAACTAATTTGTTAAGAGTTTTTATCATGAACTGATGTTGAATTTTTTCAAATGCATTTTCTGCATCTGTTGAGATGATAATATGATGTTTTCTTTCATTTTCTTAGGATTCCTTTAGCTATTCAGGGTCTTTTGTTGTTCCATATAAATTTTAGGATTCTTTGTTCTATTTCTGTGAAAAATGTTGTTGGAACTTTGATAGGGATTGCATTGAATCTATAGATTGCTTTAGGATTTATGGACATCTTAACTAGGTTAATTCTTCCAATCCAAGAGCACGAAATATTTTTCCATTTCTTTGTGTCTTCTTCAATTTCTTTCAGCAATGTTTTATAGTTTTCTGTGTAGAGATCTTTCACCTCTTTGTTTAAGTTTATTCCTAGGTATTTTATTCTTTTTGTTGCAATTGTAAATGGGATGGTATTCTTAATTTCTCTTTCTGCTACTTCGTTGTTAGTGTATAGAAATACAACTGATTTTTGTATGTTGATTTTGTATTCTGCAACTTTACCATATTCGTTTGTTACTTCTCAAAGTTTTCTGGTGGATTCTTTAGGGTTTTCTATATATAAAACATGTCATCTGCAAATAGTGACAGTTTCACTTCTTCCTTTCCAATTTGGATCCCTTTTATTTCTTTCTCTTGCCTGATTGCTCTGGCTAGGACTTCCAGTACTATGTTAAATAGGAGTGGTGACAGTGGCCCTCCTTGTCTGGTTCCCATTCTTAGGTGGATAGTTTTCAGTTTTTCACCATTGAGGATAATATTAGCTGTGGGTTTCTCATATATGGTCTTTATTATGTTGAGGTACTTTCCTTCTATACCCATTTTATTCAGAGTTTTTAGTATAAATGGATGCTGTATCTTGTCAAATGCTTTCTCAGCATCTATTGAGATGATCATGTGAGTTTTATTCTTCATTTTATTAATGTGGTGCGTCACATTGATTTGCAAATGTTAAACCATCCCTGCATCCCTGGAATAAATCCCACTTGATCATGGCGTATAATCTTTTTAACGTATTGTCGTATGCGATTTGCTAGTATTTTGTTGAGGATTTTTGCATCGATGTTCATCAGTGATATTGGCCTGTAATTTTCTTTTTTTGTGTTGTCCTTGTCTGGTTTTAGTATCAGGGTAATGTCGGCTTCATAGAATGAGTTAGAGAGCTTCCCCCCCCTCCTCAATTTTTGGAAGAGTTTGAGATGGATAGGTATTAAGTCTTCTTTGAATGTTTGGTAGAATTCACCAGGGAAGCCTTCTCGTCCTGGACTTGTATTTTTGGGGAGGCTTTTGATTACTGTTTCGATCTCCTTACTGGTGATTTTTCTATTCAAATTCTCTACCTCTTCTTGATCCAATTTTGTAAGGTTGTATGATTCTAAGAATTTATCCATTTCTTCCAGATTGTAGAATTTGTTGGCATATAGCTTTTCATAGTATTCTCTTATAATCTTTTGTATTTTTGAGGTGTCTGTTGTAATTTCTCCTCTTTCATCTCTGATTTTACTTATTTGAGCCTTCTCTCTTTTTTTCTTGGTGAGTCTAGTTAAAGGTTTGTCAATTTTGTTGATCTTTTCAAAGAACCAGCTCTTGGTATTATTAATTTTTTCTATTTTTTTGGTCTCTATTTCATTTATTTCTGCTCTGATTTTCATGATTTCCCTTCCTCTACTGATTTTGGGCTTTGTTTGTTCTTCTTTTTCCAGTTCCTTTAGGTGAATTGTTACATTGTTTATTTGAGATTTTTCTTGTTTGTTGAGATAGGCCTCTTTGCTATAAACTTCTCTCTTAGAACTTTGCTGTATCCCACAAATTCTGCCATGTCGTATTTTCATTTTCATTTGTGTCCAGGTATTTTTCGATTTCTTCTTTGATTTCTTAGTTGACCCAGTCGTTGTTCAGTAGCATTTTGTTTAATGTCCACGTATTTGTGGATTTTCTGATTTTCTTCCTATAGTTGATTTCTAGTTTCATACCGTTGTGGTCAGAAAAGATGCTGGGTATTATTTCAATCTTCTTAAATTTATGGAGACTTGTTTTGTGTCCTAATATGTGATCAATCCTGGAGAATGTTCCATGTGCATTTGAAAACAACGTGTATTCTTCAGTTTTTGGATGGAATGCTCTGTCTATATCTACTAGGTCCATCTGTTCTAGTGTATCATTTAAGGCCAATGTTCCTTATTGATCTTCTGTTTGGATGATCTACCCGTTGGTGTTAGTGGAGTGTTAAAGTCCCCTACTATTATCGTGTTACTGTCTATTTCTGTTTTTATGTCTGTTAATAATTGCTTTATATATTTAGGTGCACCTATATTGGGTGCGTAGATATTTACAAGTGTTATATCCTCTTGTTGGATTGTTCCATTCGTCATTATGTTATGTCCTTCTTGGTCTCTTTTTACAGTTTTTGTTTTAAAGTCCATTTTGTCTGATATGAGTACTGCTACCCCAGCTTTCTTTTCATTGCCATTTGCGTGGAGTATCATTTTCCATCCCTTCACTTTCAGTTTGTGAGTGTCTTTAGGTCTGAAGTGTGTCTCTTGTATGCAGCATATATATGGGTCTTGTTTTTTTCTCCAGTCAGCCACCCTATGCCTTTTAATTGGAGCATTTAGTCCATTGACGTTTAAAGTAGCTATTGATAAGTATGTACTTACTGCCATTTTTTAACTTTTTTTCCTCAGTGTTTTAGTAGTCGTTCTGTATTCCTTTCTTCTTCTATAAAGAATTGATGGTCCCTTTAGTTTGACCTCTGTCTGAAAGCTCTACTCTTTAACTCTCCTCCTCCCTCCTTTTATTTTTTTGATATCATATCTAACCTCTTTTTTCTGCATTTGTATCCATTACCCTCTTATCATGGAAATAGATAATTTTTCCTATTTGTGGTCTTCTCTTTTCCCCTTAAATCAGTCCCTTTAACATTTCTTGTAGCACTGGTTTCTTGGTGAAAAACTCCTTTAATTTTGTCTGGGAAATTTTTGATCTCTCCTTCCATTGTGAATGATAACCTTGTTGGGTAGAGTATTCTTGGCTGTAAGTTTTTTCCTTTTAGCACTTTAAATATATCATGCCATTCTCTTCTAGCCTGTAAGGTTTCTGCTGAGAAGTCAGCTGATAGCCTTATGGGGTTTCCTTTGTATGTAACTTGATTTTCTGTTGCAGCTTTTAGGATTCTCTCTTTATCTTTAATTCTGGACATTTTGATTATGATGTGTCTTGGTGTGAGCCTCTTTGGGTTTATCTTGTTTGGGGCTCTCTGTGCTTCCTGTACCTGGATGTCTGTTTCCTTCCTTAGGGGAGGGAAGTTTTCATCTATTATTTCTTGAAATAGATTCTCTGCCCCTTTGTCTCGCTCTTCTCCTTCCGGGACACCTATCACACGGATGTTAATGCACTTGATTCTGTCCCAGAGGTCCCTTAGACTGTCCTCACTCTTTTTAATTCTTTTCTCTTGTACCTGTTCACCCTGTGTAATATCTTCTAGTCTTTCATCCAGCTCACAGATCCGTTCTTCTGTATCCTCTACTCTTCTTTTGAGTCCCTCTAGCAAATTTTTCATTTCCAGTGTTGTATTCTTCATTTCTGATTGGTTCTTTTTTATATCTTCCATTTCTTTGTTGACATTCTCACTGAGTTCATCTATTCTTCTCCCCACATCAGTGAGCTTCCTTAACACTCTCAGTTTGAACTCTCTGTCAGGTAGGTTGCTCATTTCTGTTTCACTTAGTTCCTTTTCTGGAGTTTTGTTCTGTTCCCTTACTTGGAATGTATTCCTTTGCCTCCTCATTTTGCCTTTTTCCTGTGTTTATGTCTATGTATTAGGTAGTTCAGCTACGTTTCCTGCCCTTGGATAGGTGACCTTATGTAAGTGATGGCTTAGGAGGCCTGCAGTGTGCTTCCCTCAGTTCTCAATGTTCCAGGGGTGACCCTATGTGGGCTACGTGTGTCCTTCTGTTGTGTCCTGTTTGCTCTCCCTGTAGGCGCCCAGGGAGGCTGAGTTATGCTCCTGGCCAGCTGTTGTAATGCTCAGCTGCTTGTAGCTGTTGTGGGCCCTTCAGTCTCTTTATCAGGTGTGGGGAGCCCCAGCACCGTTGGCTGCAAGTTCTAATACCGCATTTATGTTGCAGTATTTCTTTTAAGTGAGTAGGCCCCCTACGTGGCAGGTTGTTAGGTTCAGGGCCCTACAATTGCTATAAGCCTCCAGCCTTTAGGTCTCTCATCAGCTCTCTGAGGATTGTAGCTGTGTGGGGCTGGCCTTAGGCACGGGAGCACCCAATTGTTTCAGGCTTTGGAAGATGGGGCAAACCCCCTATTTGGGTCTTTGAGAAGCACAAGTCTTCTGCAGCTGTCAAGCCCTGCTGCCCACAGGTCCACACACACAGTCAACACAGGCCTGCCCCATGTGTATGCCCCGACCTCCAGAAGCAGACTCAGTCTCTCCACGGCGGGAGCCCCACACACTACACCACTGCCCCACACTCTCCACCTGCTCCTTGTGCACGCTCTGCCCCCCTGAAGTGGGCTCAGTTGCCAGGCTGCAGAGAATCCAGTCACCAATCTATTCAGGCCCACAAGTTGCCTGAGGGCTTGTTGTTGGGTTGGGCCAGTCTCTAGAGTTGTCTGCCTGCCCTGGCTGAGCTGGATTAAATCGGTGCTCTAATGGTTGGGGCAGACTTGGGCTAGCAGGCCCCAGGAAGAACTCCATTGGCGTCTGTGTCAGCACGCCCACACCAGGGCACAACAATGGCCGCCACCAATGTCCCAGTCCCTGGAGAGGTCTCACCTCTCACCGAGGTGCCCTCAGGGCCTATTAGGTGAGTCTTTTTTCACCAAAGCACTGTGCACCTTTCTTTCTGGTGATTTTGGGTTGCTTTCTGAAATGGGTGAGTTTGCGGTGGGCCCTTTAAGAGCTGGTTTCAATTTCTTTGTAAATCAGCTTTTCTGGGAGTACTCCCCAATGTTTTTGTAGCAGGCAAAGTCAGATATTATGCTACTTGTGTCGATTGTGCTGGGGCCACAGTATGCCCACAGCAGGGTCGCTCCCCGGCTCAGGGCACTGCTCCTCCAGGGAGGGCTGTGTACCTGTGGGCTTCTCTTGCACGGCCGTGAGGCGCTGCGGCTCATGAAGGGGGTGTTTTTCCTCTCCAGAAGGGAGTTTCTGCCTCTTCTACCTCAGTTAGGATTGTCCGTTGTTGCAGGAGTTCCTCTTACCCAGTTTTCAGTTCTGTCTCTGGGGTAATTTTTCCACGAGTAGTTGTAAATTGGCTGTGTCCGCGGAAGTAGGTGAGTTCAGAGTCTGCCTACGCCGCCATCTTGACTTCCGATCCTAATGATCTACTTTGTATCATTACCATTTTTTAGTTCAAAGTCTATTTTGTCTAATATAATTATAGATACCCCTGTGTATTTTTTTTTTTTTTTGGTTACCGTTTGCTTGAAGTATCTTTTTGCTTCCCTTCATTCTCAGTCTATGTGTCTTCAAGGCTAAAATAAGTCTCTTGAAGCAGCATATCATTGGATCTTTTCATTTTAATCCATGTAGCTATTCTGTGTCTTTTGATTGGAGAATACAAGCCATTTACATTTGAAGTAATTATTAATAGGTAAGGACTTACCATTGTCACTTTGTTAATTGTTTTCTGGCTGTTTTGTAGATTCATATTTTCTTGCTTCTTATCCTGTGTGTTTTCTTATGTTTTGATGTCTGTTGGTATCAGTATGCTTTGATTTCTTTATCATGTTCTTTTTTGTAATTACTTCAGATTTTTTGCCAGTGGTTGTCATGAGGCTGACACAGGAGGAAGATTGGCACGGATGTTAGTGCAGGGCCAGTCTTCCCCGGCAAAAAGAGGACGACTGGCCACAGATGTTAGCTCAGGGCTAATCTTCTTCACACACACACACACAAAAAAACCATGAGGATGACACAAAATATCTTAAAATTAGAACATACTATTTTAAACTACCAACTTAACTTCCATGCATTCCTAATCTTTATATTTTACTTCTCCTGCCCCTCACATTTTAGGTTATTGCTGTTACAGTTTACATATTTTTATGTTGTATATCCAATAACAGATTATTGTAGTTACAGTTATTTTTACTATGTTTGGTTTTTAACTTTTAAAGAACAGTTGTAAGTGAATTGAGCACCACTCTTACCATATTAAAGAATATAATTTTGACTATATATTTGTAATTACCAGTGAGTTTTATGGTATCTTCTTATGTTTTTATGAGGTTAATTAGCATTATTTTACTTCCACTCAAACAACTCCATTTAGCACTTGTTGTAAGACAGGTCTAGTGTTGATGAACTCCCTCAGCTTTTGTCTGTTTAGGAAAATCTTTATCTCTCTTTTTTCTGAAGGACAGCTTTGCTCAGTATGGAATTCTTGGTTGACAGTTTTATTCTTTTACTATTTTGAGTATATCATCCCATTCTCTCCTGGCCTGAAGAGTTTCTGTTGAGAAATCAGCTACCATCCTATGGGGTTTCCACTGTATGTAACTTGTTGCTTTTATCTTGCTGCTTTCAAAATTCTTTGTCTTTTTTTTTTTTTGACAATTTGATTATAATTCCTCAGTATAGTCCTATTTGAGTTTAACCTATTTGGGATCCTTTGAGTCTCATGGATCTGGATGTTTATTTCTCTTCTCAGGTTTGGGAAGTTTTCAGCCATTATTGCTTTATATATAGTTTCTGTCCTTTTCTCTTTCTCTTCTTGAATTCCTATAATGTGGATACTGTTCCTTTTTATTGTGTCCCATATTTCCCATAGATTTTTTTTCACTCTTTTCTCCTTTGACTGGGCAGTTTCAAATGTCCTGTCTTCTAGGTCAATGATTCTTTCTTCTGCATGATCAAGTCTGCTTTTGAAGCTCTATTGAATTCTTCAGTTCAATGATTGCATTTTTCAGCTCTAGGATTTCTTTTTTTTTATGGTTTCTATTTCTTTGTTCAGCTTCTCATTTTGTTTACACACTGTTTTCCTAATTTTGTTTAGTTGTTTATCTGTGTGTTCTTGTAGATCACTAAACATCCTTAAGTGAATTATTTTGAATTCTTCAACAGTTCATAGATCTCCATTTCTTTAGGGTCAGTGGTTGCAGGTGTATTTGTTTCTTTTAGTGGTGTCATGTTTACTTTTTTTATGATCCTTGATTCCTTGCATTGGTATCTGTGCATTTGTGTAAGCAGTCTCTTCTTCCAGACTTTACAGGTATGCCTTGGCAGAGACAGTTCTTCACCAGTGAGCTCAGTTTGTGTTTCTGGATGTGTCTGCTGGTAATGTCCTTGCACAGGTGGGGCTTTCTATGTGGGTCCTTTTTTGGTGAGGCCACTGCGTGAACTCTGATGTTGGGGAAAGTGCCACTGGCTGAGAACAGTTGAACAGGACTGCTGGCTTGGTTTCCTGACCAAGTGAGACTATAGGATGGGCTCCACATTTACCTGTGTTCTCTGGTCAGGCTTCCTAGATGGTTGGGACTGGGTTCTGTACTCAGAGGTAGGCTTGGCTATGAGTTAGCTTCCCTGCACTGTTGGAGCAGCAGAATAGGCCCCAAATCTTGCACAGCTCATTGTTGGGTGACCCAAATCAGGCAAGGCTGTGCAGTGAATTCCCTGGTCAGTTGGGGCCACTGGTTTTGCTCTGTAGATAAGAAAATCCATGGACTGTGCTATCTGTTCAAGTGTCACTGTAAGCAGGGCTGTTGGATGAGCTACACAGCTTCCCATGTGCTGTTTAGGTTTTCTGGTTGGGCAGTCTGAAGGTTGTATTCAGCAATGATCAGGGCTATGAATTAATTTCCCTGCCCAGGCAGAGTGAGAAATCCAGCTTCAAGGGTGGCAAGGCTCTTTGTGGTCTTGACTCAAGGCTACCCATGCCCCAAGCTCCCTGGCTGAATGGGGCTGCTGGCTTTGTTCTGTGGATGATCAGCTCTGCCTGCTGGCCCTCTTCTCAAGAATTGTTGGGCTATGCAGTTTCAGGTGTTATGGCCAGTTTTTTTGGTTTGGCAGGGATAGGAGGTACACTCAGCTTGGACGGGGCTATGAATAAGCCCCCCTGTCCAGGTGGAGTTGGAGGGCTGGCTCCCAGGTGTTCCTGGTTAGGCTTTCTGGTCAGGTGGGGCTGGGAGCTACACTCAGCAGTGGGTAGAGCTATGAATTAGCACCTTTGCCTGGGTGGAGCAGAGGATCCAGCTCCAAGAAGTCTCACAAATCTTTCTGGTCAGGCTTTCTGTTTGGGACAGCTGGGAGCTACACTCAGCAGTGGATGGGGCTATGAGTTAGCTTCCCTGCCTGGATGAAGTGGGAGGGCAGGCTCCAAGCAGCCTCCCAGGTGTTCCTGCTCAGGCTGTCTAGTCAGGTGGGCCAAGGGCTACACTTAGCAGTCAGCGTAGATTTCCTTCTGCTATTGATTTCTTCTTTCATTCCATTGTGGTGAGAAAAGATATTTGGTATGATGTCAGTCTTCTTAAATTAGTTAAGACTTTTTTGTGACCTAACGATATTTATCCTGAAGAAAGATATATGTGGCCTTGAGAAGATCATGCATTCTGCTGCTATTGTGTGGAATGTTTTGTATGTGTCTGTTAGGTCCATTTGGTCTACAGTTTTGTTCAAGTCCTTTGTTTCGTTATTGCTATCCAGTCTGGATTTTCTATCCATTGTTGAAAGTGGAGTATTGAAGTCTCCTACAATTATTGATTGATATTTCTCTCTTCAGGTTGTTTTTTGAATTTTTGTTATATTATTATCTTTTGTTTATTGTGGTAACATTGGTTTATAACATTGTATAAATTTCAGGTGTACATCATTATACTTCTATTTGGGCATGGATTACATCATGTTCTCATGTTCACCACCCAAATACTAATTACAATGCATCACCACACACATGTGCCCAATGACCTCTTTCGCCGCCCTTGCTCCCCCTTTCCCCTCAGGTAACCACCAATCCAATCTCTGTCTGCATGTGTTTGTTTGTTGCTGTTATTATCTACTACTTAATGAGTGAGATCATACGGTATTTGACCTTCTCCCTCTGACTTATTTCACTTTGCATAATACCTTCAATGTCCATCCATGTTGTCACAAATGGCTGGATTTCATCATTTATTATGGCTGAGTAGTTTCCATTGTGTATATATACCACATCTTCTTTATCCATTCATCCCTTAATGGGCACGTAGGTTTCTTCCAAGTCTTGGCTATTGTGAATAACGCTGCAGTGAACACAGGGGTGCATGTATCTTTATGCATTGGTGTTTTCAAGATCTTTGGATAAATACCCAGCAGTAGAAAAGCTGGATCGTATGTTAGCTATTCGGGGTCTTTTGTTGTGCCATATAAATCTTAGGATTCTTTGTTCTATTTCTGTGAAAAGTGTTGTTGGAACTTTGATAGGGATTGCATTGAATCTATAGATTGCTTTAGGAAGTATGGACATCTTAACTATGTTAATTCTTCCAATCCAAGAGCACGAAATATCTTTCCATTTCTTTGTGTCTTCAATTTCTTTCAGCGATGTTTTATAGTTTTCAATGTACAGATCTTTCACCTCTTTGGTAAAGTTTATTCCTAGGTATTTTATTCTTTTTGTTGCAATGTAAATGGGATTGTATTCTTAATTTCTCTTTCTGCCACTTCGTTGTTAGTGTAGAGAAATGCAACTGATTTTTCTATGTTGATTTTGCATCCTGCAAATTTACCATATTCATTTATTACTTCTAAAAGCTTTTTGGCGGGTTCTTTAGGGTTTTCTATATATAAAATCATGTCGTCTGCAAATAGTGACAGTTTCACTTCTCCCTTTCCAATTTGGATCCCTTTTATTTCTTTTTCTTGCCTGATTGCTCTGGCTAGGACTCCCAAAACTATGTTAAGTAGGAGTGGTGAGAGTGGGCATCCTTGTCTGGTTCCTGTTCTTAGAGGGATAGCTTTCAGTTTTTCACCATTGAGGATGATATTAGCTGTGGCTTTGTCATATATGGCCTTTATTACATTGAGGTACTTTCCTTCTATAGCCATTTTATTCTGAGTTTTGTCATAAATGGATGCTGTATCTTGTCAAATGCTTTCTCAGCATCTATTGAGATGATCATGTGATTTTTATGCTTCATTTTATTAATATGGTGTATGACATTGATTCATTTGCGAATGTTGAACCATTCCTGCAATATAGCCCACCTGATCATGGTGTATAATGTTTTTAATGTATTGTTGTATGCAATTTGCTAGTATTATGTTGAGGATTTTTGCATCGATGTTCATCAGTGATATTGGCCTGTAATTTTCTTTTTTTGTGTTGTCTTTGTCTGGTTTTGATATCAGGGTAATGTTGGCTTCGTAGAATGAGTTAGGGAGCTTCCCCCCCTCCTCAATTTTTGGAAGAGTTTGAGAAGGATAGATATTAAGTCTTCTTTGAATGTTTGGTAGAATTCACCAGGGAAGCCGTCTGGTCCTGGACTTTTATTTTTGGGGAGGTTTTTGATTACTCTTTCAATTTCATTACTGGTGATTGGTCTATTCAAATTTTCTGTTATTTCTTGATACAGTTTTGGAAGGTTGTATGATTCTAGGAATTTATCCATTTCTTCCAGATTGTCCAATTTCTTGGCATATATCTTTTCATAGTATTCTCTTATAATCTTTTGTATTTCTGAGGTGTCGTAATTTCTCCTCTTTCATTTCTGATTTTACTTATTTGAGCCTTCTGTCTTTTTGTCTTGGTTAATCTAGCTAAAGGCTTGTCAATTTTGTCTATCTTTTCAAAGAACCAGCTCTTGGTTTTATTAATTTTTTTCTATTGTTATTTTAGTCTCTATTTCACTTATTTCTGCTCTGATTTTTATTATTTCCCTTCTTCTACTGATTTTGGGCTTTGTTTGTTCTTCTTTTTCCTGTTCCTTTAGGTGAATTGTTAGATTGTTTATTTGAAATATTTCCTGTTTTTTGGGATAGGCCTGTATTGCTATAAACTTCCCTCTTAGAACTGCTTTTGCTTCATACCATAAATTCTGGCATGTCGTATTTTCATTTTTATTTGTCTCCTGGTATTTTTTTGATTTCTCCTTTGATTTCTTCATTGACTCAATCGTTGTTCAGTAGCATTTTGTTTAATGTCCACATATTTGTGGTTTTACTGAATTTCTTCCTATAGTTGATTTCTAGTTTCATACCGTTGTGGTCAGAAAAGATGCTTGGTATTATTTCAATCTTCTTAAATTTATGGAGACTTGTTTTGTGGCCAAATATGTGGTCAATCCTGGAGAATGTTCCATGTGCATTTGAAAAGAACGTATATTCTTTGCTTTTTGGATGGAATGTGCTGTATATACCTACTAGGTCCATCTGGTCTAGTGTGTCATTTAAGACCAATGTTTCTTTATTGATCTTCTGTTTGGATGATCTATCCATTGGTGTAAGTGGAGTGTTAAAGTCCACTACTATTATTGTGTTACTGTCTATTTCTGTTTTTATGTCTGTTAATAATTGCTTTATATATTTAGGTGCTCCTAAGTTGAGTCCATAGATATTTACAAGTGTTATATACTTTTGTTGGATTGTTCCCTTGATCATTATGTAATGCCCTTCTTTGTCTCTTTTTACAGTTTTTGTTTTAAAGTCTATTTTGTCTGATATGAGTATTGCTACCCCAGCTTTCTTTTCATTGCCATTTGTGTGGAATATCTTTTTCCATCCCTTCACTTTAGTTTGTGAGTGTCTTTAGGTCTGAAATGTGTCTCTTGTATGCAGCATATATATGGGTCTTGTTTTTTTCTCCAGTCAGCCACCCTATGCCTTTTAATTGGAGAATTTAGTCCATTGATGTTTAAAGTAGCTATTGATAAGTATGTACTTACTGCCATTTTTTAACTCTTTTTTTCTCAGTGTTTTAGTAGTCCTTCTCTGTTCCTTTCTTCTTCTCTTGTGTTCTTCCCTTGTGGTTTGATGGCTTTCTTTAATATTATATTTGGGTTCCTTTCTCTTAGTTTTTTGTGTATTTATTGTAGGTCTCTGGTTTGTGATTACCATGGGGTTCATATGCAGTAACCTACATATATAGGAATCTATATTAATCTACATTAATTTGATGGTCTCTTTAGTTTGACCTCTGTCTGAAAGCTCTACTCTTTAACTTCCCTCCTCCAACATTTTATGTTTTTGATATCATATCCTACCTCTGTTTTATGCATTTGTATCCACTACCCTCTTATCATGGAAATAGATAATTTTTCCTATTTGTGGTCTTCTCTTTTCCCATTAAATAAGTCCCTTTAGCATTTCTTGTCGTACTGGTTTCTTCGTGACATGCTCCTTTAAGTTTTGCTCGTCTCAGAAACTTTTTATCTCTCCTTCCATTTTGAATGATATCCTTGCTGGGTAGAGTATTCTTAACTGTAGGTTTTTTCCTTTTAGCACTTTAAATATGTCATGCCACTCTCTTCTAGCCTGTAAGGTTTCTCCTGCTGAGAAGTCAGCTGATAGCCTTATGGGGTTTCCTTTGTATGTAATTTGAATTTCTCTTGCAGTGTTTAGGATTCTCTCTTTATCTTTAATTCTGGACATTTTGATTATGATGTGTCTTGGTGTGGGCCTCTTTGTGTTTATCTTGTTTGGTCCTCTCTGTGCTTCCTGTACCTGGATGTCTGTTTCCTTCCTTAGGTTAGGGAAATTTTCATCTATTATTTCTTGAAATAGATTCTCTGCCCCTTTGTCTTGCTCTTCTCCTTCTGGGACACATATAACATGGATATTAGTGCACTTGATGTTGTCCCAGAGGTCCCTTAGACTGTCCTCACTCTTTTTAATTCTTTTCTCTTTTACCTGTTTAGCTTGGCTGATTTCCTCTAGTCTTTCGTCCAGCTCACAGATCCGTTCTTCTGTATCCTCTACTCTGCTTTTGAGTCCCTCTAGTGAATTTTTCATTGCCAGTACTGTCTTCTTCATTTCTGATTGGTTCTTTTTTATATCGTCCATTTCTTTGTTGACATTCTCACTGAGTTCATCCATTCTTCTCCCAAGATCAGTGAGCATCCTTAACACTCTTTGTTTGAATTCTCTGTCAGGTAGGTTGCTCATTTTTGTTTCACTTAGTTCTTTTTCTGGGGTTTTCTTTTGTCCTGTTCCCTTACTTGGAACGTATTCCTTTGCCTCCTCATTTTGCGTCTTTCCTTGTGCTTGTGTTTATGTTTTAGTTAGGTCAGCTACGTCTCCTGCTCTTGGAGAGTTGACCTCATATAACTGATGCCTTAGGAGGCCTGGCAGTGTGCTTCCCTCCGTTGTGAATGTTCCAGGAGTGACACCTATGTGTGGTACGTGTGTCCTTCTTTTGTGGAATTGTTGCTCTCCCTGTATGTTCCCAGGGAGGCTGAGCTATACCTCTGGCCAGCTGTTGTAATGTTCAGCTGCTTGTAGTTGTTGTGGGCCCTTCCGTTTCGTTATTTCGTGTAGGGAGCCCCACCACAATTGGCTGCAAGTCCTAAAAGCACATTTGTGTTGCAGTATTTCTTTTAAGTGAGTAGCCCCCCAGCATGGCAGTTTGCTAGGCTCAGGGGCTTACAATTGCTATAAGCCTCCAGCCTTTAGGTCTCTTGTCAGCTCTCTGAGGATTGCAGCTGTGTGGGGCTGGCTTCAGGCACAGGAACACCCAATTGTTTCAGGCTTTGGAAGGGATGGCAAACTCCATATGTGGGTCTTTGGGAAGCACAAGTCTTCTGCTGCCGACAAGTCCCTCTGCCCACAGGTCTACACACACAGTCAACCTTGTCCTGCCCCGTATGCTGGCCCTGACCTCCTGAAGTGGACCCATTCTCTCCAAGGCGGGATCCCTTCACACTCCACCACTGCCCCACACTCTCCACCCCCTCCTTGTGCACGCCCTGCCCCACAGAGGTGGACCCAGTCACAAGCCTGTGGAGAATCCAGACAGCTCATTTAGCAGGCCCACATGTTGCCCTAGGGCTAGTTGTTGGGTGGTTCCAGTCTCTAGGTGGGCTGCCTGCCCTGGCTGAGCTGGATTAAATCGGTGCTCTTGTGGGTGTGGCAGACCCTGGGCTAGCAGGCCCCAGGGAGTACTCCACGCCCACAACAGGCCTCAACAATGGCTGCTGCCAATGTCCCAATCCATGGAGAGGTCTCACCTCTCACCGAGATGCACTCAGAGCCTTTCAGGTGACTCTCTTTTCACCAAAGCACTGTGCACCTTTCTTTCTGGTGATCTTATGTTGCTTTCTGAAATGGGTGAATTTCTGCATGGGCCCTTTAAGAGCGGGTTTTAATTTTTTTGTGAACCAGCTTTTCTGGGGGTATTCCCCAATGTTTTAGTAGCAAGTAAACTAAGATATTATGCCACTCATCTCGATTGTGCTGGGTCCAAAAAGTGCCTGCAGTGGGGGCGCTCCCCGGCTCACGGCCTTGGCTATTCAGGAGAGGGTTGCATACCTTTGGGCTGCTCCCGGGTGGCCATGAAGCGCTGCGGCTTCTGAAGGTGGCGTTTTCTCTCCAGAAGGGAATTTTTGCATCTTCCAATTCAATTAGGATTGTTGTTTGTTGCAGGAGTTCCTATTGTCCTGTTTTCAGTTCTCTTGGGTGGGGTAATTTTTCCACGAGCAGTTGTAGATTGGCTATGTCCGTGGGAGGAGGTGCATTCAGAGTCTGCCTATGCCACCACCTTGACTTCTCTTTCTTCAGTTCTGTCAATGTTTGCTTTATGAGTTTAGGTGCTCTGCTGTTGAGTGTGTGCATACCTATTTATAATTGTTATACCTTCCTGGTGGATTGACCCTATATCTTCATATAATGTCCTTCTTTGTCTCTTGTGAAAGTTTTTGACTTAAAATATATTTTGACTGATATAAGTATCGCCACTCCTGCTCTCTCTTCTTTACCATTTGCATGGAATATCTCCTTCCATTCCTTTACTTTAAGTCTATGTGTGTCCTCAAATCTAAAGTGAGTTTCTTGTAGACATGATATTGTTGGGTCTTATATTTTTATGCATTCAGCCAGTGTATGTCTTTTGATTGGGGAGTTTAATCCATTTGCTGTATCCCATAAATTCTGGCATGTCGTATTTTCATTTTCATTTGTCTCCAGGTATTTTTTGATTTCTTCTTTGATTTCTTCATTGACCCAGTCATTGTTCATTAGCATTTTGTTTAGTCGCCATGTATTTGTGGCATTTCTGATTTTCTTCCTATAGTAGATTTCTAGTTTCATACCATTGTGGTCAGAAAAGATGCTTGGTATTATTTCAATCTTCTTAAATTTATGGAGATTCATTTTGTGGCCTAATATGTGATCAATCCTGGAGAATGTTCCATGTGCATTTGAAAACAACGTGTATTCTTCAGTTTTTGGATGGAATGCTCTGTATATATCTACTAGGTCCATCTGTTCTAGTGTGTCATTTAAGGCCAATGTTTCCTTATTGATCTTCTGTTTGCATGATGTATCCATTGGTGTAAGTAAGTGGAGTGTTAAAGTCCCCTACTATTATTGTGTTACTGTCTATTTCTGTTTTATGTCTGTTAATAATTGCTTTATATATTTAGGTGCACCTACATTGGGTGTGTAGATATTTACAAGTGTTATATCCTCTTGTTGGATTGTTCTCTTGAGCATTATGTAATGCCCTTCTTTATCTCTTTTTACAGTTTTTGTTTTAAAATCTATTTTGTCTGATATGAGTACTGCTACCACAGCTTTCTTTTCATTGCCATTTGCGTGGAGTATCTTTTTCCATCCCTTCACTTTCAGTTTATGGGTGTCTTTAGGTCTGAAGTGTGTCTCTTGTATGCAGCATATATATGGGTCTTGTTTTTTTATCCAGTCAGCCACCCTATGCCTTTTAATTGGAGCATTTAGTCCATTGACGTTTAAAGTAGCTATTAATAAGTATGTACTTACTGCCATTTTTTTCCTTTTTTTTTCCTCAGAGTTTTAGTAGTCCTTCTCTGTTCCTTTCTTCTTCTATATAGAATTGATGGTCTCTTTAGTTTGACCTCTGTCTGAAAGCTCTACACTTGACTTCCCCTCCTACCTCCTTTTATGTTTTTGATATCATAGCTAACCTCTTTTTTGTGCATTTGTATCCGTTATGTCCTTATCACGGTAATAGATAATTATTCCTATTTGTGGTCTTCTCTTTTCCCCTTAAATCCGTCCCTTTAACATTTCCTGTAGCACTGGTTTCTTGTTAACAAACTCCTTTAATTTTTGCTTTTCTGGGAAATTTTTGATCTCTCCTTCCATTTTGAATGATAACCTTGCTGGGTAGAGTATTCTTGGCTGTAAGTTTTTTCCTTTTAGCACTTTAAATATATCATGCCATTCTCTTCTAGCCTGTAAGTTTTCTGCTGAGAAGTCAGCTGATAGCCTTATGGGGTTTCCTTTGTATGTAACTTGCCTTTCTCTTGCGGCCTTTATGATTCTCTCTTTATCTTTAATTCTGGACATTTTGATTATGATATGTCTTGATGTGGGCCTCTTTGGGTTTATCTTGTTTGGGGCTCTTTTTGCTTCCTGTACCTGGATGTCTGTTTCCTTCCTTAGGTGAGGGAAGTTTTCATCTATTATTTCTTGAAATAGATTCTCTGCCCCTTTGTCTCTCTCTTCTCCTTCCGGGACACCTATCACACGGATGTTAGTGCACTTGATGCTGTCCCAGAGGTCCCTTAGACTGTCCTCACTCTTTTCAATTCTTTTCTCTTGTACCTGTTCACCCTGTGTAATTTCTTCTAGTCTTTCGTCCAGCTCACAGATCCATTCTTCTGTATCATCTTCTCTTCTTTTGAGTCCCTCAAGTGAATTTTTCATTTCCCGTATTGTATTCTTCATTTCTGATTGATTCTTTTTTATATCTTCCATTTCTTTGTTGACATTCTCACTGAGTTCATCTATTCTTCTCCCCAGATCAGTGAGCATCCTAAACACTCTTATTTTGAACTCTCTGTCGGGTAGGTTGCTCATTTCTGTTTCACTTAGTTCCTTTTCTGGGGTTTTGTCCTGTTCCCTTACTTGGAATGTATTCTTTTGCCTCCTCATTTTGCCTCTTTCCCTGTGTTTGTGTCTACATATTAGGTAGGTCAGCTACGTCTCCTGCTCTTGAATAGTTGACCTTATATAAGTGATGCCTTAGGAGGCTTCCAGTGTGCTTCCCTCAGTTCTCAATGTTCCAGGGGTGACCCCATGTGGATTACGTGTGTCCTTCTGTTGTGGCCTCTTTGCTCTCCCTGTAGGCGTCCAGGGAGGCTGAGTTATGCTCCTGGCCAGCTGTTGTAATGCTCAGCTGCTTGTAGTTGTTGTGGTCCCTTCAGTCTCTTTATCAGGTGTGAGGAGCCCCAGCACAGTTGGCTGCAATTTCTAATACCACATTTGTGTTGCAGTATTTCTTTTAAGTGACTAGACCTCCTTCATGGCAGGTTGTTAGGCTCAGGGGCGTACAATTGCTATAAGCCTCCAGCCTTTAGGTCTCTTGTCAGCTCTCTGTGGATTGCAGCTGTGTGGGTCTGGCCTCAGGCACAGGAGCACCCAATTGTTTCAGGCTTTGGATGGTGGGGCCAACTCCCCTGTGGCTCTTTGAGAAGCACAAGTCTTCTGCAGCTTACAAGCCCTGCCGCCCACAGGTCCACACACAGTCAACACAGTCCTGACCCGTGTGCGCGCCCTGACCTCCCGAAGTGGACCCAGTCTCTCCATCGCGGGAGCCCCACACACTCCACCACCACCCCACACTCTCCACCCGCTCCTTGTGCACGCCCTGCCCCACTGAGTTAGGCTCAGTTGCCAGGCTGCAGAGAATCCAGTCACCAGTCTATGCAGGCCCACAAGTTTCTTGAGGGCTTGTTGTTGTGTTGGACCAGTCTCTAGGGTGGGCTGCCCGCCCTGGCTGAGCTGGATTAAATCAGTGCTCTAGTGAGTGGGGCAGACCTGGGCTAGCAGGCCCCAGGGAGAACTCCAATGGCGTCTGTGTCAGCACGCTCACACCAGGCCACAACAATGGCCACCGCCAATGTCCCAGTCCCTGGAGAGGTCTCACCTCTCACAGAGATGCACTCAGGGCCTATCAGGTGAGTCTCTTTTCACCACAGCACTGTTAACCTTTCTTTTTGGTGATTTTAGGATGTTTTCTGTGACAGTTGAGTTTGTGCGCGGGCCCTTTAAGAGCCGGTTTTTGTTTCTTTGTGAACCGGATTTTCTGGGGGTACTCCCCAATGTTTTAGTAGTAGGCAAAGTCAGATATTATGCCACTCGTCTCGATTGTGCTGGGTCCACAAAATCCCCACAGCGGGGGCGCTCCCCAGCTCAGGGCCCCGTGCCTCCAGGGAGGCCTCTGTACCTGTGGGCTGCTTCCCGGCAGCCGTGAGGCGCTGCGGCTTGTGAAGGCGGCGTTTTTCCTCTCCAGAAGGGAGTCTCTGCCTCTTCCACCTCAATTAGGATTGTCCGTTTTTGCAGGAGTTCCTCTTATCCAGTTTTCAGTTCTGTCTCAGGGGTAATTTTTCCACGAGTAGTTGTAAATTGGCTGTGTCCATGGGAGGAGTTGAGTTCAGAGTCTGCTTACACCGCCATCTTGACCTCCATCCTCTCTCTCTTTTGCTTTTGTGTAACTTTACAGGTGCTTTTTGTGTGGTTAATGTGGGACTACCTAAAATATCTTATAGTTTTAACGGTATATTTTAAGCTAATTAGAACTTTAGTTCAATCACATACAAAAACTCTACAATTTAACTTTTCTCTACCCACAATGTATTTTTGTGATATCACCATGAATGTATTTTTATGTTGTGTATTCACTATCAAATTATTTTAGTTACTTTTATACTTTTGTTCTTTAACTTTTATATTAGAGTTGAAAGTGATTAAAGCACCGTCATTACAGTAGTAGAATAATTTGTGTTTTGCTATATACTGTAACTAGTGAGTTTTTTACTTTCATATGTTTTCATACTGCTAATTTGCATCCTTTCCTTCACCTTTGAAGTACTCCCTATAGCATTTCATGTAAGAAAGGCCTATTGATGAGCTCCCTCAACTTTTGTTTGTCTGGAACAGTCACTATTTCTCCTTCATTTCTGAGCTATGTCTTTGCTGTATGTGGTATTCTTGGTTGTTAGACTTTTCTTTCAGCACTTTGACTATATCAGCTCACTCCCTTCTGGGCTAAATAGTTTTTGCTGAGAAATCCTCTGACTGTCTTATGGAAACTTCCTTTTATATGATGAGTTGCTTTTCTCTTGTCACTTGCAAAATTCTTTTTGTCTTTGACATTGGCATTTTGATTATAATGTGTCTTAGTGTAGATCTCTTTTAAATTCAATATATTTTGGGTTTTGGGGGCTTCATGAATCTAGATATCCATTTCCTTCTCCAGATTTGGGACTTGTCCAGCCATTATTTCTTTAAATAGACTTTTTGCTCCTTTCTCTCTCTCTTCTCATTCTAGGTCTCTAATAATGCATATAGTGGTTTTATTTATGGAGTTCCATATGTCCCTCAGGCTATTATTCATCCTTTTTCATTCTTTTTGCTCCTCTGACTGGATAATTTGAAATAACCTGTCTTCAACTTTGTTGAATCTTTTTTTTCCTTTTGTGAGGAAGATCAGCCCTGAGCTAACATCTATTGCCAATACCCCTCCTTTTATTTTTTCCCCTTTTCTCCCCAAAGCCCCAGTAGATAGTTGTATGTCATAGTTGCACATCCTTCTAGTTGCTGTATGTGGGACGCCACCTCAGCATGGCCAGACAAGTGCATTGGTGCGCACCTGGGATCCGAACCCAGGCCGCCAGTAGCAGAGCACCCAACTGCTAAGTCACACGGCTGACCCCAAGTTTGTTGAATCTTTATTCTTCCTGGTGAAGTTTAATTTTGAACCCTCTAGCGAATTTTTTTCTTCAGTTATTGTACTCTTCAGCCCAAGTTTTTTTATTTGGTTCTTTTTGTTATCATTTTCATATCTTTGTTTATATTCTAATTTTGTTAATTTATCCTTTTCCTGATTTTTTTGTTGTCTATCTGTATTCCTCTGTAACTCACTATACTTCTCTAATATGAAGAGAATAATTATTTTGAATTACTTGTCAGGCAATTCACAGATCTCCATTTCTTTCAGGTTGGTTACTGGAGACTTGTTTTCTTCTTTAATTGTGTCGTGTTTTATTGATTTGTCATGTTCCTTGTTGGTTTGCTGTGCTTTCTGCACAATTGTAGAAGTAACTACCTCTCCAAATCTTTATGGACTGGTTTTGACTGGGAGAGTCCTTCACTTGTCAGCAATGCTTGATGTGAGGTAAGATAGAGACTGACTCCTGAGGGAGCATTCTGTCAGTTTGAGGACAATGGCCCCTTTGCTTTCTTCTTTCCTTCGTGGAGGAAAAGCCTCGGTTATGTGATTTTTTTCTAATCTTGCGGAGCAGTGCTGGCTGTAGGAGGTTGCACACCCCTTTCCTTTGCTCCTTCCTGTCAGAGGGGAACAGGCTATGCCAGTTGTTCAGCACTCACTATGAGATGTGATAGAAACTGGCCGCATGGAGGGCACACTGAAATCCTGGGAATAAGGTCTCCTTTGTTCCCTTCCCTCCCTTGTGGAGGAAAATCACAGTTCTGTACCTATTCCCAATCTTGAAGAACAGTGCCAGCTATAAGAGGATGCCCTCCCCTTTCCTTTGTTCTCTTCTGTCCCAGGAGACCAGGCTGTGCCATTCATTCAGGGCTTGGTATGAGGCAAGATAGAAACTGGCCCCAAAAAGGGTGGCTTGAAATGCCAAGAGGCCAGGCACACACTCCAATCTGTCTTCTCCACTCCCACAGGAGAAATCACAGGCTGACACAATCTTCTTGGCACTGAGCTAAGCCAGTTTTGGAGAGGCACTGATGTGGCTAATGTGAAATTACTCTTCTTACCTGTATAAATGTGACTGCTCTCAGTTTGTGCTCCTCTGGGTTGCTTTTACTTCTTGTCTGAATTTGGAATTTCTCTTCAAAGTATTTTGGTATAAATATTATTGTTATATCAGTGCTCCTTTTGAGGAACAAGATCTAGGTCTTCCTACTCTGCCATCTTGCTGATGTCACTCCTGTTCTTAATCTTGAAGGACAGTTTTGCTAGGTATATATTATTGGTTGGCCGTTTTTTCTTCTAACACTTTGAATATATCATTGCACTCCCTTCTGGCATGCAAGGTTTATGCTCAAAAATCTGCTGATAGTCTTATGGGGGAGTTCCCTTGTATGTGACAAGTCACTCTTCTCTTGTTGCTTTCAAAATTCTCTTTTTTTTCTTGGACTTATGACACTTTGATTGTAATGTGTCTTAGTGTGGATTTCTTTGCTTTCATTTTATTGGTTTCCTTTGGGCTTCTTGGATCTGGATGTTCATTTCCTTCCCTAGTTTTGGGAAGGAATAGATTTCAGCTATTATTCTTTGAATAAACTTTCTGGTCTTTTCTCTCTTCCCTTTCTGGGATACCCATAATGCATATATTTGTTTGCTTGATGGTGTCTCACAAGTCCCTTAAGCTTTCTTCACTCTTTCTCATTCTTTATTCTTTTTGCTGTTCTGACTAAATTGTTTCCAGTGACCTTTCTTTGACTTTGCTGATCATTTATTATGATTGATCTAGTCTGGTCTTGAACCATTCTAGTGAATCTTTCAGATCAGTTATTGTGTTCTTCAGCTCCATGATTTTTCTTTGAAACTTTAAAAATATTTTCTATTTCTCTGTTGAAATTCTCTCTTTGTTCTTGCATTGTTCTCTTGACCTTGGTGAACATCTTTCCAATAGTCATTTTGAATTTTCTATCAGCTAAATCATGTAACTCCATTTCATTAGAGTTGGTTTCTGGAGATTTATCTTATTGCTTTTTTTGGAACACCTTTTTCTAATTCTTCATTTTCTTTCACTCTTTGTGTTGGTGTCTGTTCATTAGACACAGTAGACACCTCTCCCAGTCTTCATGGGTTGGCCTTGTATAAGAGAAGACCCCCCAACATCAGCTTGGCTGGAGATTCTGGGTGCCTCTACCAACTCTTTCCCTCTCCAGGGGGAATCAGGCAGCTGGGGTTTTTTGTTTGCTCACTCTGTACTGAACAGGCATTGGAGTCCCAAACCACCATCTCCATTCTCTCCAGGTGGCTAGACTGTGCCAGACCCATCAGAGCTCCAAGACTAACAAGACAGATGCCAGTCCTTTGGGCAGCCCTTGAGAAGTTGGGGCACTGGACACATGGATCAACTCTTTCCCTCACAAGGGGGAAGCTGAGATGTGGGATTTTTCCTCCATTCACTTTATGGTGAGCAGCAGGGAAGATCTATTGTGTCTACCAGTCCAAACCAACATCTTCATTCTCCCCCTGGTGGCTCAACTGTACTAGACCTGTCCATGACAGGCAAGATAGAAGGCAGTTCTCTAGGGACCCCCCTTGAAAAGTTGGGGTCTTGGACACATGATACAACCCTTTCCCTTCCCTGGGAGAATCTGAAAGCTAGGGGATCTCTTTCTGATTGTAAGCTGCTACACTAGGGGTAGGAACTGTAGCAAGAAGGTGTCCAAATCTCCCTACTGACTTTTTTGAACCTGGTTTTGCATTTAGCCAGGATGCAGGATCCTTTCAACAAGTTTCTGGATTTTTCACAAGGCAACTTTGTCCATGGATTGTTGCTCAATCAGTGTTTGTAGGTGGATATAGGGTCTAGGGCTTCCTACTCTGGTATCTTGCTGCTGTCACTCTTTTTGGTATATTTTTTAGTCATTTTCTTAGTCGTTGCCCTGGGGATTATAAGAAATACCTTAAACTTATAATCATCTAGTTTGAAATGATATCAACTTTGCTTCAATATTATGCAGAATCTCTGTTCTAATATAGCTCTGTTAATTTCCTTTTGTTAATGTCACTAGTTACATATTTATACCTTGTTTGCCCTTTAACATAGATTTATAATCATTGTTTTGTGCATTTTTAAATCACATAGAAAAAAAGAGGAGAAACATAAAGTACAGTAATACTAGCTTATATATTTACCTGTGTGTTTCCCTTTACCATTGTTCTTTATGTCTTCAAATGGCTTCAAATTACTGTCTGGTGTCATTTCATTTCAGTCTGAGTTACTCCCATAAAAATTAATGTAGGGCAGGTTTATTAACAGTGAACTGTTTCAGCTTTTGTCTATCTGGAGTATCTTAATTTCTCCTTCTTTTTTAAAGGATAGTTTTTCTGGATGTCAAATGTTTTGTTGACAGTATTTTTCTTTCAGCACTTTAAATATGTCATCCAACTTCCTTCTGTTGTCCATAGTTTCTGTTGAAAAATCAGCTGATAATGTTGTTGACTATGGCTTGTACATGATGAATTGCTTCTCTCTTGCTGCTTTCAAGATTCTTTGTTTGTCTTTCAACACTTTGATTATAATGTGTCTCAGTGTGGATCTGTTTGTTAATATTACTTGAAGTTCAATGAGCTTTTTGTATGTGTAGATCATGTCTTTTATCAACTTTAGGAAGTTTTTAGACATTATTTCTTCAAATACTTCCTCCTCCACTTTCTATTCTCTCCTTCTGGGACTCCTATTGTCACATTGTATGTTGGTATACTTGATGGTGTCCCACAGGTCTCTTAGGCTCTCTTCATTTTTGTTTATTCCTTTTTCTTTCTGCCCCTCATACTGAATATTTTCAATTGTCCTATCTTCTGATTTACTGATTCTTTTCTGCTTGCTCAAATCTGCTGTTGAAATCATCTAGTAAAATTTTTATTTCAGTTACTGTAGTTTTCAGCTCCAGAATTTTTTTATTTGGCTTCCCTGTTATTATTTATATCTCCTTATTGATATTCTCTATTTTTAGGATATTTTAGTCTCCTGATTTCCTTTAGTTCTTTTCCCATGGTTTCCTTTAATTCTTTGAGCATATTTAAGACAATTGGTTTAAAGTCTTTCAGTAGTAAGTGCAATGTTTGGTCTTCCTCAGGGGTAGTTTCTTTCAATTTATTTATTTATTTTTATGTTAATTGTACATACTTTCTTGTTCCTTTGCATGCCTCACTTTTTGGTCAAATCAGATATTTTTAGTATTATAATGTGCTAACTGTGGAAATCAGATTCTTCTCACTCTTCAGCTGTTGTTGCTTACTGTGGGTTTTTGTTTTTTGTTTAGTGACTATTTTTAAACTAATTTTTACTAATTTTAAAAGACCACATTCTTTGTTTTTTATGGTCTTGATGTCTCTGTTCCTTCAGCTGCTCGTCAGCTAGTGATTTGACTGAGATTTCTGTAGATACCTAAGTTAAAAAAAACAGCAAAACTGTTGCAGTCCTTGCAGATTGGATCTGTCTTAGGGCACCCTTTCAAGATGAAACCAGTCTGTGGTAGAAAAACAGACACAGAGATCATTGGAACAAAATTGAAAACCCAGAAATAAAACCACACATCTTTTTGAAGCTAATTTTTGGCAAAGAAGCCAAGAGCACACAATGGAGAAAGGAAAAAGTCTCTTCAGTAAATAGTCTTGGGAAAACTGGACAGCCACATGCAAAAGAATTAAAGTAGACCAAAATCTTACACCATACACAAAAATTAACTCAAAATGGATCAAAGACTTGCATCTAAGACCTGAAACCATAAAACTTCTGGAAGAAAATATAGGCAGTACACTCTTTGTCATCTGCCTTAGCAGTATCTTTTCAAATACCATGTCTACTCAGGAAAGGGAAACAAAAGAAAAAAATAAACAAATTGGACTACATCAGACTAAAAAGCTTCTGCAATGCAGAGGAAACCATCAACAAAATGAAGACAACACACCAACTGGGAAAAAATATTTGCAAATCATATATCTGACTAGGGGTTAATTTCCAAAATATATAAAGAACTCATACAACTCAACAACAAAAAAATGAAGAACCTAATCAAAAAATGGGCAGAAGATCTGAACAAACATTTTTCCAAAGAAGATATATAGATGGCCAACAGGCACAAGAAAAGATGTTCAACATCACTAATTATTAGGGAAATGCAAATCAAATGTCTAATGAGATATCACCTCACACCCATCAGAATGGCTATAATTGAGAAGACAAGAAATAAGAAATGTTGGAGAGGATGTGGACAAAAGGGAGCCCTCATACACTGCTGGTGGGAATGCAAACTGGTGTAGTCACTATGGAAAACAGTATGGAGATTTCTCAAAAAACTGAAAATAGAAATACCATATGACCCAGCTATCCCACCACTGGGTATTTATCCAAAGAACATGAAATCAACAATTCAGAAAGATATATGCACCCCTATGTTCATTGCAGCATTATTCACAGTACCCAAGATGTGGAAGCAATCCAAATGCCCATCAACAGATGAATCTATAAAGAAGAGGTGGTATATATACAATGGAATACTACTCTGCCATAAAAAAGACAAAATTATGCCATTTGGGACAAATGGATGGACATTTAGGGTATCATGCTAAGTGAAATAAGACAGAGAAAGACAAATACCATATGATTTGAAATATAGTGAAGTACACCTGAAATTAATACAGTGTTGTAAGCCAATATGACCGAATAAAATAAGAAAAAAAAGAAAAGAGACCATCATTTAAAAAACAGAGACTAAGCCAGCCTGCTTGCTACTCTGCTTTAGCCTTCACTTCTGCTTGCACTGAGCCTAAGGATCAGGCAGAAGTGAAAGCTAAGGGTCTTCTTGAGTCTTTTCTCAACACATGTACTATCTTGGGCAAGCTTACAGATTCCTTGTTAATATGAAGAAACTTTTGTTGTCTATTGTTCTTATCTCTCTTTGTCTTTTAGTTCAGATAATTTCTATGAACTTCTCTTCAACTTCAATAACATTCTTCTGCTGTGCTCAATCTGCTGGTAAGTCCATTCAGTTAATCCTTCATTAAAATCTATTTTAATTAATAGACTGTACTTTTTAGAGTGGATTTAGGTTTATAGAACATGAGAGGTTTTTCAAAGTCCTTATTCAAAGTAACTCTCCAGGTTTTCCTCCCAGGCTTTCACCATGCTGGTGATTTGCCCAACTGTAATCTTTTACCTCCAGTAGCAGCAGCTTGTTCATTTGCCTTTCCATGTTTTCAAGGAATGCCCTCCACATGGCCACTTTTCTGCCCTGAAAGAGTGATTACATGAAGGAAATCAAGTGCCTTGCATCTTTCCTTCAGGGAGCACCCCTAGATACGTCAAAACTGACAAACACAATTCTTTATGAATGAGGTCCACTCTGCCCTTCCAGAAATCAGGTGTCTACACCAGAATGCAGACTGGTGTCTTCAATATAGCCACTGAACAGGGAAGGGGGGTGGGGCAAATTTAAGTTAAAGTACCTCTAAGCTCTTCTACTTTTTTCCACTTTTTCCTTGATTCAGCATTCACTTGTTTGCTGTAAGCTTTTTAATATTTTCCAGAGTTCTGACAAAGTTGATACCGACAGTTTCTGCTCATTTTTTTTCTGTTTCTGTGGAGGAATGGGACCTTGGAACTCCCTACTATGTCATTTTCAGTAATGTCATCACTTCTGATTAATTTTTACTAGGAGGGCATCTAAGGCTCTCAAATACTATTATTTATCTTTGTTACCTTTTCCCAACCACTTCCATTTAAGCAGCCTATACTTCAACAAACTCTATTTACTGCTTCGTCTATATGCCCTATACTTTTCTGTCTTAGTGACTTACTTCATGTTCTTTGTTTTGCTTAGAATCTGTCAGTCAATGAAATCTGTACATCAATGGAAGAACTTTTAAGGGGTCCATGACATATACAAATCATATGCAAAACTTTGTGATCCTGAGAGTATGTGATTTTTTTTTTTTCTGGAGGAGAGAGTCCTTAGATTCTCAAAAGAGTGTGACTGAAAAACAACAACAAAAGGTAATAATTACTTATTCAAGGTGTCCTTCTGCCTTCTTCTCCCCTTTTAATTAAATAAATCCTACCCATTCTTCAGGGCCCAGCTTAAATGTTATCTCCTTCATGATACCTCCTCCTTTATCTGGAAATAATCTCTTCTTTGGCTTAATTCTCAGGCATACTTTATCTCTAAGGTCTTAAGGTACTTTTCATTTTCTATCGTGTATTATAGTTATGAATATATTTTTGGTGGAAAGAGTTTTGGAGTTGTACATATATGGGTTTGAGTCTTGGTTCTATCACTTAATAGTCTTGTGGCTTTGGACAAGACGCTGAACCTCTCTTAAGCTCTATTGGTAAAAGAGTGATGCTAATATATATCCCATGGTGTTATTATGAGGATTAAGTTAAATATGATAAAATACATTAAACACCATGTTCTTCCTGGCAGATATTAGATGCCCAATAAATGTGAATTCTAGTATCAGTTAGCACAGCTTTCATCTGCAAGTAACAGAAAACCTAACTAATAGTAATTTAAACCATAAGGACATTTTTGTTCACTTATGAAGAAGTTTGGAGGTAGTGGTTCTAGGTTTCATTCCGCGACTCAATGATGTCATGAAGGGCTTAAAGATTTTCCACTCTGTTCTTCCATCATTTTAAGTATTTGGCTTTTTGTCTTCGTTCTTATTGCCTCATGGTTGCAAGATAGCTGCTGCAGCTGCAGGAATAGCATCCTCACATGTATGTGGGAAAGAGCCAGTGTTGTAAGGTTGTCTTCTCATTAGGCTAGAGGATGCCATGCAAAATCTTCCACAGAGCCTTCCAAAAGACTTCCTCTTACATTTCGTTGCACAGAACTTCATTGTATGACCACTTCTAGTTGCAAGTGAGTCTGGGAAAGTGAAGATTTGGCAAAGGAAAATGGGAATATTTTGAATGGCTTAAGCAAATTATGATTCATCTCTTGAGACTGGGCTATATTGAAATTCCAAACAAAATTGAAATACTGTTAGCAAAGTAGAAGAGGACAGTAGGTTTTGAGTAGGTAATGAAGTTCCCATTGTCCTTTTACCTCTTATTTTTTCTTCTACAATGAGCTCCTGAAGGGGAGGATCCATGTCTTCTTTCTTTCCATCAATTCAGCATGTAATATAATACTTGCCGTATAGCAGGTGTTTCTTGACTGCTCAATCAATACAAACCAACCTGGTTGTGGTGTGAATTTTATATGACTGGTCATTATTACCCTTGTTATGAAAACAAGTGTTAAACATAAGAGTTATATAAAAGTTTGCAGTTCTTATTTCCTGAAGAAATCTTTCAAAACATTGACTTCTGGACAGAGCGGAAAACTGCATTGCTCTGCTTATTTGGATTTGGTAAAAGATCTTTGTTTTGGTCTTATCAGTGACATTTACATAAATTTGGTACTCTTGGTTGTTCTAAATGATCTATTGATGTGTTTGTGAGGGTTTGATCTCCTGGGTCCTCAGGAGGTCAGAATTCCCTTTCTCCTGAATGGCTCCAAATGTTGGTTATACAAGTCATTTGAGCAGGAGACCTAGGAGAGGCAAGGAGACATGACCTGTTTACACACTGGAACAGGGAACCCATATCTATTACAAACACAATAAAGAAGTAGTACTTTTGGTGACAGAGATAGTCAGAGAGCCAAGGAGAGCAGCTTTTCTTTTTGTTTTTCAAACTTCAAAGATTAAAAATTAAATCTTCATCAATTTGAAAGTTTAATTAAAGAATCTCTGCTTCTAGTCACAGCTGGATTACTGTAAAGACTTCCTACCTGGTCTCCCTACCTCCATTCTTATACCCTGTAACCTGACTTGTACATATTGCAAGATGCAATTATTCTAAAAATAGCTTTCATCATGGTACTTTCTTCTCAAAAAACACCCATAACTCCCTAGTACATATAGGCTAAACCCTAGAATTCTAGGCCCAGCACTCAAGGACTCTTTGCAGTCTGGTCTCTATTTACCTTTCCAGCCTTATCTCTCATGGGTTCTCTAGTCAGAACAGTCCTTTTACTGGTCCCCAAAGATGTCATTGTATTTTTGCTCATACTATCCCACTATGCTTTTATTTAAATCCCATTCACTCTTCAAGCTCAACTTCTACCTCCTCTAGGTCATCTTCGGACCATATCAACTTCCTTGCATTCCTTTAGCACTTATAGCCTATAGTATTTAATTGATGTTGGGCATACTCTTTCCCGTGTATCTGTCTCAAACCCCTAACTTGACTATTAACTCCTCAAAGGAAGGGCTTGTGTTCCTCCTCTTCTATATTCCCCTAAGGACTCTGGCCTGATCACAAACTTTTCTATATCTTGCTGCATGTCTATTGTTTGTTCTTATTCTGTCCACGTGTTGATTGATAGGAGGGTGAGGCAGCCCCAAAAGTGTGCTAGATTCTAGCCTGGAATTCTACAATATGCCATTAAACTTATGCATGGATAATTAAGGATATTTTTAGTCTAATTATCTTTCTATTATCTCCTTTATTGTCAGCCAGTAACATCATATAAAAGCATCTTCTGTGTTACTACAGTCTGTATAATTATCCCTTTTACTGGTTGCATAATAGCTCTTTGAGCTATTAATTAATACTGCTTACATTTTCTTTGTAAAGTTATGTTTTAGTGCCCATTCTTGTGGTCTAGAGAGCAGTAGGTTTTATATCCAGAGCTCCTGGCCTAAGACCAGTGGTTTGCAAAGTATGGTCCCCAGATAAGCAGCATCAGCATCACCTGGGAACTTGTTGGAAATGCAAATTCTCAGGCCCCACACCAGACCTACTGAATAAATAACTCTGGGGTTGGTGTCCAGAAATCTGTGTTTATTAAACACTTATTGAAGTCCTTCACATGAATATGATGTACACAGATTTGAGAAGCACTGGGCTAAGTAGAGATTGATACCCAATAATGATGCCCTTATACTCAAAGCATGTCATAGAAATAGCTCAAGGGTTTGGAGTCAGAGAACCTATATTCAAATTCCAGTTTCTTCCTATATCAGCTGAGGAACCTTGGACCATCTTTTCGTTTCTTTGAGTTTCTATTTCTTCATCTGTTAAAAGGGGCTAATGTATTATCTACCTCATAGAGTTATTGTGATGATCACATGAGACAATGTATGTGAAAGTTTTTTGTAGACCATGTAGTAGACTGTACAAATACTTTATATTTACTTTTCTCAGCTTTAGGTTCTATGAAGCTAATCCCAATCCAGAGCAACCTTGCCCTGATAGAATAAGAGTGGCCCACACCACAGCTTGGAGTCTCTAACACCTTTTCAGAAATATAGTGGCTCTGAAAGCAGGAGAAAAAGAAAGACTTGTGTGGGTTGAAAGTAATGTTTTGTCCTTTGAAATACCTGAAATGGTAACCATCTAGAGCCTAAACCATTATTCACGCAGGGCTGGTCTTCACTGTTGGACCACCCCTTCAGGGAATTTGTTTTGTTTTTGCTATTTAGAGAAGAAGAATGAGGAAACAGCTTTATGCTGGCACCTGGGACTGGGAAGAAAACCAGCTAAACTCATGGACTCTAATTTACAGGCAGAAGAAGTAGGTTAATCATGGGAGACTGAGAGGCACTGGGGCACAAAGTAGAGGTGTTTCAGAGCTGAAATGTTGTGTGGCATTGAGAAGAGACATTCTCCCTATATCTGTGTGCATTGAGGTGTGATTTTTGCACCCTGAGAACTCTAGGGAATCCAGGAATTCTTTTGAAAAAACAAGTTTATAGCTTTAGGTCACCAGAAAACAGCCCCCATATTCACAGTAGGCCCTGGCAATAGTGGCAGTGACAAGGTGCTGCTTACAAATAGCTTTAAGAGCAGTGGGTGTTGCTTGTGAGTAGGGACATTTACAAATATTCATAGACCCTAGGCTTTGGAGTCCCCACCCATCATCATATCAAACTTCTTAAGAAAATGCACCCACAGTATACATGAAATAGAATTTTCTTGCTATAAAAAATTAGAAAAAAATTTTAAAATGTTGCTTTTGAAATTATTTGGCTACAATGAACTCCTTTAATTTACAGTTAGCTATAATTTCTAAGTAATCATCATCCATACTGGGAATTCTTCTGAAGTGAGAAAATATAAATCCACAAATTGTTTTCAATTGTAATGCAATTTTTGGTGAATATTAAAAGTAACAGTGATTGAAGTTTGCATACATTAAACATGTATTTCCACATTGCAGGTTTTCCCCCCCATATTTCAGAGCCAGCAAGGATAAAATGACCCTAATTGTGGAATTGGATACCTGAACTGTGTGGGCGCTAGTGGTGAACTCATGTGAGACACCCCCAAGACCTCATAGAAAGAGTTGGGAGAAGTTTTCAAGGGCCTGAGTTTTTCATTATGCAGATGTGGACAAGAGCTGATGAAACAGGTTAATACTATCAGATGACCCCTATTAGTACCTGTAGGCAAGTGAGACTGAGAGAAACTCAAGTTAGAGACCTAAAATATGTGGCAATGGATTTTCCTAGGAGTAGGCAGTTATCAATTAGCTTAAAAGGAACTCAGATAGTGAAAAAACAAAATGAAGCCAAAAAACAGATGATAGCCTTTTATTAAGGACTATGGTGAATTCTTGCTCTTTCTCTTGGTCAGATTGGCTATCTCAGGAAGGATTCTGGGCTAAAGTTTCTCAATCAAAAACCTGGCAGTCATCCTTGACTCTTTCACCTTCCCTTAAACCCTATGTCTAATCCCTCATTAAGTTTTCTGGAGTTTACCTCTAAAACATCCTGAGTCCACTAACTTTTTTCTACCTCCTCTGCCAACACTCTGGTCCAAGATACCATCATTTCTCTCTTGGACTATTGCAAAGGCTTCCTAACCTATATCCCTGCTTCCACACTTACTTATCTACTTATATATGCATATATAAATATATGTGCACTGTATCTACTGTCCATTTTCCACATATCATCCACAGTTGTCTTTTAAAAATGTAAGTCGGGTCATGTCATTTTCTTCTTAAAACCCTCCAGTGGCTTCCCATCTCACTTGGAATATAATCCCAAAAGCCCCTATGTAATCTGGCCCCTGCCTATCTCATTAGCTTCATGCCCCGCCACTCTTCCTTGGATCCACTGTACTCCAGTCACACTGGCCTTCTCTCAAACTATCAAGCTACTTTCTACTACAGGGCCTTTGCACATGATTTTCTCTCTGCCTGGACTAATCAACCTTACATTTTACCCATGCCTGACTCTTTCTCATATTTTGACTCTCAGTACAACTGTCACCTGCCTCAGAGTCCTTCTCTGATCACACTCTTTAATGTAGCTCTCACATTATTCTCTTAGTACTTTATTTACTTCATAGAACTTATTATAATTTATAAATATTTTATTCATATGTTGGTTTACTCTTTTTTTGATGTCACCCAGAGTAAGCTCTATGAGAGCAGAGACTGTGACTTTCTTATTCACTCTTGTTCACATAGTAGGTGCTCAATAAATACTTGTTGAATGGATTAATACAACATATTACATTGAGCTTGTTTAATAGTTATTTTCATGTATATATCTTAGCTCCCTCCCCTGCATTAGAATACAACCAGCAAAAATTGACCCACACAGTGTGAGATAGTAAAGAAGGAAAGAGAAACCTTCTAGGAAGCCAATTACCTTGCAGATGGAGTCGATGACTAGGGCCCCATTGAATGGCTCGTTGAGTAGCTCACAGAGGATGTAAGTTTCACCTGATTCTTCAGCAGTGTTTGAGAAGTTATGCCCCAAAGAGGAGAGAGAAATGGAAAGTTTTCAGGTCTCAAACAAGGTATCTTCTCCATGGGAAGATTTTACACCCACTTGTACACCAATATAGGGAAATTGAGGCTCTCTCTCCCAACCTGGTTGTCCACACACTCATTCTGTCTTGAGTTTCCAGACTGTATCTGATTCTGTCTGATTTGGAAGTAGAAAATGAACATGATTATTCTTGTGTTTGGAACTGGTCGAGATCCCCATTTCAAAACTAATTAATGACCCTATATCCCCTTCTCCTCATAGAAACTTAAAGCCACAATATATTCAAGCTAGTGGAGCAATTTGGAGCTTCTAGTGCACCCCCTTTCATGTTATTGGTGAAGAAAGTGGGATCCAGGGGAGAGAACTGATTTGGCCAAAACCATGTCTGCTGACCCCCATACCAGTTCTCTGTCTACTATCTCTCTAGCTACTTTATAGGCTCTTTAAGGAAAGTGACTATCTCTACATTTTATTTCCCTTAATGCCCAACAGAGTGTTAGATACACAGTAGATCCTTATTTATTTGTTGGCTGCCATGATGTATGTGGAGGGCCACATTATGAATATATTTTTTTGCCTCTTAAGAGATTATTCATGTTTTTCATTCTCTGCCCACTTTTTTTGTTTGTTGGTAAAGTATAGCAGATGAGCTTAAAGATAGGTGGTATTGTATTTCATAGAAAACAATATTGGGGAATTAAATTTTGTACTCATCCTTTCACCCTATCTTTGGTCTTTCTTCTCCTTTTATACCTATAACTAGAATCTTGTTCTTTCTCAACACAAGATTTATCTATAAAGGCCAGTTACAAAATACCCCTTGTTTGTTCATTTATTCATGCATGAATTCAACAATTAAGTCCCAATGACATGCATGTATGGAAGAGAGAGACACATATGCATAATACAAGAATGCTAAGAGTGCTATAATGGAAAGGCAGGCAAAATGCTATGGCAGTTGTAAGGTCCAGTCAGGAAAACAGAAAGAACATATTTCAAGCAGAAGGGAATTGATAAAGGCAATTGGTTATATAGATGTTGGAAATATTAAAGAGCAAAAGTGAAATAACCTGAGTAACTTAGAGATTAATAGTTGCAGGACATTGCTAGGGCTGGAGGAATAAAAGATCTATGGAGGGAAGTTCTGAACAACTAGTGTTTGAACCTTTGAGGAGGACACATGGCATGGTGGGTACTGGAACTCTGAGGAGGGAAGTGCAACTTAAGGGGTGCTAGGACAACTGAAGGGCATGTGGCTCAGTGGGTATTGGGATGATCCAGAGGGTGCAGCCCAACTGATGATAAATTGACTCTGATGGTCAAGGAAGCATGACAGCTGCTGATTTGAAGTAATGCTGTGAGGCTGGTGCTGGGAGTGCATAAAGAAGCTACTGGATGTGTTGATAGGAAATGGAAAAGAGAGGAATAAAGTCCCTTTGTCCTCTTTCTATTTTCAGATCTCCCTCAACTTGCCTCCCATTGGCAGAGACTAACTGGAAGTCAGTTGGCAAAGGTGTCTGGGAAGTATGGTTTGCAGAATCCATTACAGATCAGTATGTAGAAGAGTGGGGTTGAAGCTGAGAGACAATAGGTAAATGGCCAGCATAGCAATGAAGAAGGACTAAATAAATCTGAATGAGGGTGGTAGTGATGAGGAGGATCAAATAAAGCTCCATGGAAAAGACAGTATTGGAAATCAATAATTCAGTATGAATCAATATGAATAGAATTTTAAAAGATTGAGAAAAGGGGGAGGTGGGTGGAAAATGAGTTGGGAAAGCATTTCAGTGAGAGAACCGGGAAAAAGAAAGCCTGGCTGCTAACAAGTACAAGCTATGCCTGGGGAATGGCTTTAAGTTCTATGGTTCTGGCAGTGTAGAGAACAGGTGACACATTATAGGGAAAAGGGAACCCTCATACACTGTTGGTGGGAATGCAAATTGGTACAGCCACTGTGGAAAACAGTATGGAGATTTTTCAAAAAATTACACATAGGAATACCATATGATCCAGCTATTCCACTACTGGGTATTTATCCAAAGAACATGTAATCAACAATTCAAAGAAATTTATTCATCCCTACGTTCTTCACAGCATTATTCACAATAACCAAGATGTGGAAGCAACCCAAGTGCCCATCAATGGATGAATGGATAAAGAAGGGATGCTATATATATACAATGGAATACTACTCAGCCATAAAAAAGACAAGATTATGCCATTTGGGAGCACGTGGATGGACCTTGAGGGTATTACGCTAAGTGAAATTAGCCAGACAGAGAAAGAAAAACACTATATGATTTCACACATACGTGGAAGATAAACAAGCACATGGATAAGGAGAGCAGATTAATGGTTAGCAGAGGGAAGGGGGATGGGTGGAGGGCGAAAGTGGTAAAGGGGCACATATGTATAGTCATGGATAAAAACTAGACTGTTGGTGGGGAACACAATGCAGTCTAAACAGAAACTGATATACAATAATGTGTGAAATTTACACCTGAAATTTACCCCATGTTATAAACCAACATGACCTCAATAAAATAATATAAAAAAAGAATCGTATATAAATGAAATCCTATGGTGTGTAACCTTTTGAGGTTGTCTCTTTTCACCTAGGAGAGTGTCCTTGAGATCCATCCAAGGTGTTGCATGTATCAGCTTGTTCATTTTTATTGCTGTGTGGTATTCCAAACTATGAATGTAATACAATTTGTTTAACCACTCACCTATTAAGGGAGATTTTGGTTGTTTCCAGTTTTTGACTATTATGAAGAAAGCTGCTATAATTATGAATAAAGCTGCTGCAGGGTTTTCTATGGACGTAAGTTTTCATTTCTCTCTGATAAATCACCAAGAGTGCAATTGCTAGGTTGTTTGCTAGTTGTACATTTAGTTTTAAAAGAATATGCCAAATAGATTTTAGCTCAGAGCTGCTCTTCCTCAGCAAAAAAAAAAAAAAGAATATGTCAAACTTTTCCTGTGTCTGTACTATTTTATGTTCCCACCAGCACTATATACGTGATCCAGTTTCTCTACATTCTTGCCATCATTTGGTGTCATCACTTTTTAAATTTTATCCATTCTGATAGATGTGTTGAGATGTCTCATTGTGATCTTAATTTGTAATTCCCTAACGTCTAGTTATATTGAACATCTTTTCATGTGTTTATTTGGCATCCATATATCCTTTTCGGTGAAATGTCTCTTCATGTGTTTGGCCCATTTTTTAATTGGGTTGTTTATTCTTTTACTGTTGACTTTTTAAAACTGTTTAATATATTGTAGATATGAGTCCTTTGTCAGAAATGTGGCTTGTGAATATTTCCCCCTAGTTTGTGGTTTGTCTCTTTTATACTTTTCATAAGGTCTTTCCCAGACCAAAAGTTTTAAATTTTGTTAAGTCCAATGTGTGGATTTTTTTTCTTTTATGGATTGTGCTTTTCATCTCAAGTCTGAGAACTGTTCACCAAGCCCTAGTTCTTGAAGATTTTCTCCTAATAGTTTTAGAGTTTTATGTTTTACATGATTCTTTTGGAGTTCATTTTTATATAAGGTGTGAGGTTCAGGTAAAGATTGATTTTTTTTTTTTGCCTATCAATATGCAATTACTTCAGCACCTTTTGTAAAGACTTCTTCCTCCATTGAATTGCTTTTGTACCTGTGTAATACATTAGTTGGCCATAGTTGTGTTGGCCTATTTCTGGATTCTCTATTCTGTTCCATTGATCTATATGGGTCTATCCCTTTACCAAAGTACATAGTGTTGATTATTATAGCCCTATAATAAGCCTTAAAATCAGGTAGAGTGATTCTTCCCACTGTATTCTTTTTCAAAATTGATTTAACTATTCCAGTTGTTTGCTTTTTCATATCAATTTTAAAATAAGCTTGCCTATTTCTACAAAAGTCCCACTGTGATTTTTATAGGGGTTGCATTAAACCTGTGTATCATTTTTGAGAGAATTGATATTTTTACTATGTTGAGTCTTCCAATCCATGAACATGGTATGTCTCTCCATTTATTTAGAATTTCTTTGATTTCTTTCCTCAATGTTTTGTAGTTTTCAGCAGAAAAGCTCTGTACATGTTTAGTTAGATTTCTATCTAAGTATTTCTTTTTCTGAGAGATTTTAAATTATATTGTATTTTAAATTTTGATTTCCATACATTCATTGCTAGTATATAGAAATACAATTGATTTTGTATGCTTATGTTTTATACTGCAAAGTTGCTGAACTCATTTATTGTTGTAGGAGGTTTTGTAGATTTCTTAGGATTTTCTATGTAGGCTATCATGTCACCCAAAAATAGGGACAGCTTTATTTCTTCTTTTTTGATCTGTATGGCTTTTGTTTCCTTTTCTGCCTTATCGTGCTAGCAAGAGCTTCCAGTAATACATGGACTAGAAATGGTGAGAGCAGACATCCTTGCCTTATTTCCGATCTTAGGGGTTTTAAAAAACATTTCATCTTTTATCACTAAGTATCATCATAACTATAGGTTTTATGTAAATATTCTTCATCAAGTTGAGGTAGTTCCTTTTTATTCCTAGTTTGTGGAAAATTTTTGTCATGAATGGATGGTGAATTTTGCCAAATGTTTCTTCTGTATCAATTGATATGATCATTTGATTTTCTTCTTTAGCCTATTAATATGGTGAATTACATTGATTGATTATCAAATATTGAACCACCCTTGCATTCCTGGAATAAATCACACTTTGTCATGATGTATACATCTTTTTTTATATTATTGAATTCTATGTGCTGATATTTTGTTCAGGATTTTTATGTCTAAGTTTAAAAAATTTATAAACACAATTTCTTTAATATTCATAGGGATATTCAAATTATCTATTTCATATTGGATGAGTTGTGTTTTTTTGTTTTTTGAGAAGTTTGTTTTTCATCAAAGTTGGTTAATTTATGTGTATAATGTTGTTTGTAGTATTCCCTTATTGCAGATCCTTTTGAGATCTGCACTATGTGTAGTGATATCCAGTTTCATTCCTGGTATTGGTAATTTGTGTATTCTCTTTTTTATTGTCAGTTTTGCTAGAGGTTTGTCAATTTTATTGACTTTTTCATAGAACTAGCTTTTTGTTTCATTAATTTTCTTTTGTTTTTCTGTTTTCAGTTTGATTTCTGTTCTTACCTTAATTACTTCTTTTCTTCATCTTGTTTTGGGTTAATTTTTTTCTCACTTTTCTAATTTTTTGATATGGGAGCTTATATTATTAATTTGACACTTTTCCTCTTTTCTGATGTAGGTATTTAGTGCTTCAAGTTTCTCTCTCAGCACGGTTTTAGTTGTCTCACAAATTTTTATATATTTTATTTTCATTTTCATTCAGTTCAATGTATTTTTGACGTCCTTTGTGACTTCTTCCTTGATCTATAGTTTATTTGGAAGTATGTTGTTTAGTTTATAAGGCTTTGGAGATTTTCCTGTTGTCTTTCTGTTATTGATTTCTAATTTGATTCCATTGTGGTCAGAGAACACATTCTGTATGATTTTAATTATTTTAAATTTGTTAAAGTTTGTTTTGACCCAGGATATGGTCTATCTTGGTATACGTTACATGGGCACTTGAAAAGAATATGTATTCTCATGTTGTTGGGTTGAGTGGTTTATAAATATCAATTATATCCTGTAGGTTGAATGGTGTTGTTGAGTTCTATATCCTTGCTGATTTTCTGTCTAGTGGTTCTATCAGTTGCTGAGAGGGTGATGTTGAGGCCCTTGGATCTGTAAGTTTATGTTTTTTTCCAAATTTGGAATTTTTTCAGCTATTATTTCTTTTTTGGCCCTACCTTCTAGGACTCTAAACAACACAGATATTTGGTCTTGTGTCATACTCTTACAGTTTCCCAAATCTTTGTTCTTTTTTCTTTTCAGTCCATTTTTTTCTTTTCTATTCAGATGGGGTAATTTGAATTGTTATAGCTCTAAGTTCACTGATTCTTCTCTTTGTCCCCTCTATTCTGGTGTTGAGCCCATCCACTGAGTGTTTTAAGTTTGTTATTGTATTTTTCAGTTCTAAATTTTTCATTGGGTTCTTTTTATATCTTCTATTTCTTTGCTGAGATTTTCTATTTCCTTTGCTCAGATACTTTTTAATTTGTTTCAAGCATGTTTGTAATTTCTCATTCAAGCATTTTTATTATGGCTTCTGTAAAGTCAGCTATTTCTAACATTTGTGTCATCTTGGTGTTTGTGTTTGTTGATTGTCGTTTTTCATTTAAGTTGATCTTTTCCTGGTTCTTGGTATGATGAGTGATTTTGCATTGTATGGTGACATTTTGGGTATTATTTTATGAACTCTGGATCTTACTTAAATCTGTTTTAGCAGGCCTGCTGGTGGGGGAAAAGAGAATGCTGCTGCCTCATTACTGGCAGGTGAGAGTGAAAGTCCATATTTCCCACTCAGTCTCTAATGAAACCCCAGTGGGAAGGGGAGCCTTGTTGCTTCTAGGCAGGGGTAGAAGTTCAAGCTCTCCACTCAGGATCTGCTGATACCACCCTGGATGGGGGATGGGGTGATCACTTTGCTACTGCTCTCATGTAGTCTCCATTGACGGTGTTGGGAGAGACTCTTTACCACTGGTTGGGGATGCAAGTCCCAGGTCCATACTTGCCCTTCTCTGACATCACTTGGTGGGAGGGAAGGGGTGCCTAGTTACAACCTGGCAAGACTGGAAGTCTAAGCTCCCCACTAGAACTTTGCAGACTGGAGTGGGGTTTGGGTCACAGTTTTTTCTGTGACCCACAGAAGTAAAGTGGGTATTCTCTAAAAGTTTTCTGTTTTCCTAGGTTACCCCTTTTTTGGTCCTTTGACTAGAAAAAGAAGGCTATTTGGACTTTTTTTTTGCACCCATTGGCCTTTCTGGGTTGCCGGCTTCTCCAGCACCTAATCCAGGATATATGAGGCATGAGAAAAACTCAGGGAACTCATGACTGTGTCAATACTCAGGTCCCAAGGTCTCTAGCCAAGCTGCTTTCTTCTTTTCACCTTTCAGAATCTTCTTATGCTTGTTTTATATACTAATGTCAGGGGGTTTTTAGCTATATTTAGTGGGTAGAATATGGAAAAATACCTCTTCTTCATCTTGTCCAGAACTGGAAGTCTGACACTCTTTTGTAAGCATGATTTTTTTCTCCTTCTAGACACTTTCCAATTTATTCCTTTCTAGTCAAAGAAGTCTCTTCAAGAGGCCTGGCCTTACTCATATTGTCCCTTCTTACTGAACTACCCTTTTTCTTCTTGGCCCTGCTCAGTCCAAGCCTCTCTGGAAAAGCTGGTCTCTCTTCCATCTGAGTTTCAGGCCCATCCCCTTGGCTTCACCATGAAAATAGTTTTCCTTGAGACATGGAGGCATAGTTTTTGCTACATGCATATCCTAAAGGCTTCCTTTGTTCCCTCCCCTGTTGCACATACCATATTTACACATATATACTCAACTCAGAATCATGACCACTAGGGCCATATTTTTGGAATGCCTCTGGAGTATGAGACTGAGAGCCAACCAGAGAAAAACTTATCCCAGGAATATAAGAGTCTATGTCCCTGCCTTGACCCTAACACTGCCTATTTCTAAACCCTCAACTAAGTCTTTATACATGAAAACATCCTCTCTATCCACCTGTTTCTGTGGTAGTAGAGGTTGAAACTACTTCCATTTAACTGCATGTTGACCTCTTTATCCAGGAATTTAAAAGATTTATGATCTCTAATGGAGAAGGAGGGCAGTGCCAGTAAAGAGGTCACATTGCTTGGCACATGGACTGCTCTGTGCAGGGACTCACACAAGAACTGTTGAGCTGCAGAGTTGAGAGAGGAGTCTTGGCAGACTGAGTGCAAAGGAGATAATGTGCTAATTCCCTTTGAGGAATCCTGGCTGGCCCATGTTGTTGTATTGGAGGCCATTCTAGTTGGATTTGACAGTTCAAAAGAAAACACATAAGGTAGCGGGGGTTGGCAAATGGCACTACCTGATCCCCCTTGGCCTTGCCAAGGTTAGCTGGGTGGCAGATTGAAGTCTGGTTACTCTAAGAAAATGAATAGTCTTGGAATTGTGGGATGCTACTTGAGACCTGCAAACGTACCAACACTGTGCTGGGAGCTCTTTCTTCTTTACCCGGAATACCCCTGGCATGTTTACGCTGAGCTTTCTTCGTCTTCTTCTGCTTGATCTTAACTTCTAGCTCCTCAAAGAATGTTACAGCTTGACTTTAGAGGTCACCTGATCTAATCTCCTCTGCTTGCCTTGCCTTCCATTCTCTTGGCCCACCCCCTCCTCCATTTTAAAGATGAGGAAAATAGGGCCCATAAGAGGGAAGAAAGTGTCCTACATTAGATGATATAGCCAGTTAGTGGCAAAACTGGGAATAAAATACATGTCACCTGACTCTGTGCCATGCCAAGCTTTTTTAGTGCTTCTAGCCTTAGTTTAGGCTTTACTACCCCGCTGCCTCGAGTATCTTCTCAACTGAATACCAAAATGAGATGCTTGCTCATTTTTTCTTCCAGATGTTTTTCTTTCACCTCATTTGTGCTTATGACGGATTGTAAGCAAACTCACTGTGTGGGCTTTGGTCCATTTAGAGCAGAGGTGGGGAAACATTTTTCTGTCAAGCGCTGTTGACATGGAAAAATACAGACACAGAACAAAAAAATCAATAAAAAATCAGTATTAGTGAAAAGAAACTTAGTTTTTATTTTTTAGAGCAAACAAAAAATCTAAAGCATGCAACCCATTTACTTTTCAAGCTAGGGACCAGGAACATAAAATTCTGCTTAGTAACATATCATGGTACTGAAAATGTAACATTTGCAAAGAGGTTTCATTTTACTTATCCATCTTTTTGAAGCAGAAGAATTAAAAGTAAAAAGTGACTCTGGATTTTTAAAGAAAGTAACATTTCTGAATTTTTAAAGAAGAGTAAACATTTCTAGGTTTTTAAAAAACAGTGTTGTAATTTCAGCCTGAGTACTGGAACCACATGCATCAGTGCCATCCTTTCTATTCCTCATTTTTGATGAAAAAACCCTAATTTCTTCCTCTGAAAGGTGGGGGTACACTGGAGGGGTCATATTTCCTTTTACAAAGAAAGGGCCATCTATTTCCATGATGTCATATCTCTTGTATTCTTTAGGGTAGCGTGACTGAAGATGTTTAGAGTTGTGTTATATTTTTATGGCTTGGGCATTTAGTATCAGGAGGATAGTGGACCAGATGACATTTAGACAAGTTCTGGGTCATATTGGTTAGCCAGATGTTTCCCACTCTAGGAACAATGAGGCAAAATACTGCTTGATATTCTTTGCAGGCAGTTTTATTTGCAACTTCCCCAAAACAATGTTTCGTGGCTGCCTTTCTTATTCTGCACCCCCTCTTCTTTGACTACATTACACTGGAAAATGAAATAAATTGTGTAAATGTGAGGAAAAGAAGACTGATGTTGGGAAGTGTGTGGTGAGAAACGCCTTTTCTCTCTGACGAGATGGATTGCTGACAGTCAAAGAGATTGTTTCTATTTTCATATCTCCCTGTGACTACCTTCCACCCCAACACACACACACACACACACACACACACACGCACACACACACACACACGAATGCCAGATCTTCTGGCAGGGCTTAAAACAGCGCCATTCAGTTCAATAGTTTAAAGTCTTGCCAGCAAAAAAGGACCACTAGAGTATATAAAACTGTAGGGGGTACATTTTCATCATGCTTTGCTTCTAGGCAGAGCTCCTTAGAGTCCACCTCTTCCTAGAGTGCCATTTCTCAGGCAAAACTCCAATTATCCTCTGTAGGTTTGCTGATCTGCTAAATATCTTCTGGAAGAAAAGAGTCTGTTGCATAGTATGCCAATCAAAGATGAAGAAAAGGATTTGCATTTCTAAGGGACCCTCTTGTCATTGTAGTAGTAATATGGCCTGAGCTTTGGAATGAGACTGCTCTTGTTGCAAGACTGACTCAGCTATATACTAGCTATGTGACCTTAGGAAAGTGACTTACTGTCTCTGACATCAGTGTACTTGTCTATAAAATGGATATAATAGTACCATGTTACAGAAATTGTTACTCTGGTACAGTCAGTGCTCAATAAGTTGCAACTTATTGTTATTAACATCTCCACCCATCTATAAGGAAGCATGGGGGCCTGATGATTACATCAATCTCCTTCATTATCTTCCAAACTGGCTGTGCCCTCTTCATGGGCACATGAATTTGTAAAATCCTCTAACTGACTTTACTGCCTATTTCTCTTGAAGCTTCTTTTTTTTTTTTGTGAGGAAGATCAGCCCTGAGCTAACATCCATGCCAATCCTCCTCTTTTTTGCTGAGGAAGACTGGCCCTGAGCCAGTCTATTGCCTATCCTCCTCCTTTTTTTCCTCCCCTTTTTCTCCCCAAAGCCCCACTAGATAATTGTATGTCATAGTTGCACATCCTTCTAGTTGCTGTATGTGGGACGCCGCCTCAGCATGACCAGACAAGCGGTGCGTCGGTGCGCGCCCGGGATCCAAACCCAGGCTGCCAGCAGTGGAGTGCGTGCACTTAACCACTAAACCACGGGGCTGGCCCCCCTCTTGAAGCTTTTTAGTGCTTCTAGCATTAGTTTACCAAATGTATTAGCTTTTCTGTGAGATGCTAATCAAGCTACAAGTCTTTATTGAGTATATACTTTGTACCTAGCCTGTGCATAGAGTGTGTGTGATTGGAAGAGTTCATAAATACCAAAGAGCAAAAGTATGCAGCCTAATGTCAGTCTGGGATGCTAGGCCATCTGTCTAGTCCCTGTGTGCAGAGGATATGTGAAACTTTCCTTTAGAGGGTTGAAAAGAGGCTCTATTAGAAGTGGAGGCTTTGATCTGAGACAATCTGGGTAGAGTCTAAGGAGATAATGTCACTTAGGACAGTGATTTCCAAACCTTGCTGCCCATCAAAATCTGGGGAGCTTTTTAAACATACTGAGTCAGAATATCTGGGACTAGGTCTTGAAATCTGTGTGATTAATAAGCCCACCAAGTGATTCTTATGCAGCCAACCCAGAGACCAGTGTCTATGAGAGCAGGGTTTCATGTTTGAGTCATAGAATTAGAGGTGAGAGTTCTTTTATGAAGGCAAGATAGAGATGGGTGCATAGGAAGAACAGTCCATCCAAAATGGAATAACCTTTGCATTAGTGGAGGGTCTGAGGAGAAGGCAGTGATTTAGTATGAACTGAAATGTTGACGATTGGTGTCGGTTCCTAGTGAGAACAAGGAGGTCTGGCTGGGAATGAGTCACAACATTTCCTAGCTCCAAAACAGAAATTGCTGAATTGTTTGCCAAGCTTTTCCCTTTGCCTCCTTGAACTGAAGAACTACAGCGAGTTTGTTTCCATCTGCCTAAGGTTGACTAGAACCTGCCCCCTCTAAGTTGCTGCTACAGGTTGAGAACTCTCTGCCCTTGATTCTTTAATCAGGAGTGTATACTCAGCTGCAAACCTAGGCCCTGGCCATGTTGCTGGTCATTTGCTTTCACCTCAACTCAAAGGGTTTGTCCCACTGTATGGCAGCTATCCTTTCCCAAATAGTGCATACAATTCTACTTGGTGTTGGTGAGCTTGGAGAAATATCTTCCCATCCAGGATGGAGGGGGTTTGGAAATCGCTGTCTTGAGATCTGCTGAGCATTTTCTTTAAGGGCCTGAATGAGTAACAATTGGAAGAGTTTGGAACCAGAGCTGCATGCTGCTGGGGGAATCATACAACCCTACATATTAGTGCTCTAGAAAGTTCCATTTCAGTAAGGTCCATAACACTGCTCAGCAATTCTATTAATCAAGGTGACCAGGATTAGGATTTCTCAATCTTTGGATCCCATCCTGCAGGATCCTGAGGAATACATGCAGAGGGGACACACCAGGTAAATGCACACTTTAGTACTAACTAGTGTATTGTTCTATTCTGATAAGCTGAGCTGGGCCATGTTTGAGCTTCAAAGACTGTTTACCTGGGCCAGTGGTTCTCAAACCTGAGTGTGCATCAAAATCACCTGGAGGGCTTATTAAAATACAAATTTCTGGGTGCTATCTCCAGAGTTTCTGATTCAGGAGATCTGGGTGTGGCTGTGGATTTATAGCTCTAACAAGTTCCCAGGTGAAGCTGATTCTGTTGCTGTGGGAAACCACACATTGAGAACCACTGGCCTAGGCTATAGAGAAGGTAGACTGGCTTGCTTATTGGTTCTTTCTCTCATGGCCATATTCCAGTCTTGTTCATATACATATATATATATGTGTGTGTGTATATATGTGTGTATATATATATCATATGTATATGTGTATATATATATCATATGTATATGTGTATATATATATCATATGTATATGTGTGTGTGTGTATATATATATATAACCAGTATCTATATTGTGAGGCATGGAATGAAACACCAAAAGAGAACCCTTCTCCCTAAGCTGCCTTCCCTAGGCTTACTTTCTCTCTGGCCCTGGTAGGCTTTTTAAAGGTAGTGGTGGTAGTGTGTGTAGGCTCTTTCTAAGCATCCTCAGGCCTATTTTATTGCATCAGGCATATAGGAAGGAAGAAAGAGAAAGAATCCAATTTAATCATACCTTAAGAAATACAGAGCTTTGAATCTTTCTGCAACTTCCATGGAAATCTTCTCTCCCTACTAACAAGGGCCCCTTGACCCATATCAGAACTGTTCTTCCTGGGGAATGGAAAGAATGATGGTTGATGATTTGGTCCTCTAGTAGAGGTTAGTCTGTGTGGCCAACATTCTGATACATTTTATTCCTTCTCTGTTAACTCAAATGGGTTTGACAACCAGGTCTGTGATCAGCCAAGTTTGTTGCTATCACACTTGAGGGAGTAGATCAGCATTGTCTCAGAAAAATATTTCCTATAGTTCCATGAGGCTCCTTTCCATTTCTCCCTTCTGTCGTGTTGATCCACCAGGGACCAATGGGATTGGCAGGACAATTATTCAAGGCATTTTACAAGTATTTTCTTTAATGTTGGTCCCCAGAAGCCACCATATCAGAATATTTTTTCAATTAAGTTTAGTCCAAAGCCATGCTTTAAGTTGTCAGAAGTCACATTTATCATATCATAATATATATATTTCTTCAACCAAACTTGGTAATCAGTTATTCAACAGGTATAATGTAATATCATCAATGTAGCCTAAACAATACAATGCCAACACTATAAAATGCCTTACATTTGTCCATCACACTGTAAAACTTAATAATGTAAATCCCATCCCATTATCATATCAATTCTTTGTTCCTATGGAGAACCTAAAATCCTCAAGTATGTATGAAGCATCACCACTCTACAGTTTTCTCATTCTGCTCAGTCCCTGCTAGAAGGCTCTCATTCATATGCCTTGGGAGAGCCCAGGTGCTCTTAACGTTTTCTCAAGGTCTAGCTCAATTCATCAGGGTAGGAGATGTATGAAAACCCGCAGCTAAAGCCTCAGCTAGGAATATTAGGGGGTATATATTTGCCTGAAGAGGACTTGGTGCTGAGCATACTCCTTGTAAACCAAACACAGCAGTAGGTGGTTGCTTGAGTATTTAGGGCCTGTGGAAGACATGGCAAACATCATCTTTTCTGTTTTATCTTATTCCAAGCTCTGCCCATATACTCTAAGCTTTAGTTATGCGGAAGTTTTTATGATTCTCTCAATGTGCCCAGTGCCAAGCTGTTTTATGCCTCTATGCTTTTACTCATCTGGATTTGTGTGCCAGAAGGTTCTTTCATTTCAGTCTTCCTGGAAAACACCTATTCATCTTTCACCACTCTACTTAAGTATCGCCCCTTCATGACCTCCCCCTCTAAGTAGAGCTAACATTACCCCCCCCACCCCGGGCCTTCACAGCGCTTAGTATATAAGTATATCTACATATCTCTCACAGTCCTGACAGGAAACAGCACACTTAGCTTTGATATTTGAAGAGAGTTTATTAGTGGCACTATTTACAAAGATGTGGGCAGGGAATAGGAAAACTGCAAGGGAGAGATAGTGCAGTACCATGGGGCTAGTAGCAGTTGGGTGCCATTACCATGCCTGGTCCTAGAGGGGAGACAGAGAAGGATGTGTGGAGAAAACTTACTGACAGAAACTGAGACCTTTGGTTGAGAGATGCAGCTAGCCTATGGCTACCCTGCAGCAAGGGATCTAGGGAAATCAATTTCCTGATCTCATGTCCTGTCCTTTAACTCTCTTGTTGTTTTTCCACATTGGCTAAACCCATCCAGAAGCCAGACAGAGAGAGGTTATTGGTGCCATACATACAAGTCAGCCTCCCAGAGTTTAGATCATGGTAGAGAATGGTGAAGAATAAATACGTAGGGGCTAACAGAAGATATCTGGCACAACCTATAATTAATTAATTAATTAATTAATTTATATTAAAGACAGCTTTTTAGAGCACTTTTAGGTTCACAGCAAAATTGGGAGGAAGGCAAAGAGATTTCCAATATACCACCTGCCCCTCACATGCATAGCCTCCCTCATTGTCAACATCCCCCACCACAGTGTTACATTTGTTAAAATTGATGAACCTACATTGGCATGTCATAGTCACCCAAATCCATAATTTGCATTACAGTTTACTCTTGGTATTGTACATTCTGTGGGTTTTGACAAATGTTTAATGACCTGTATCCATCATTATAGTATCATACACTGTATTTTCACTGCCCTAAAAATCCCCTAGGCTCTGAATGTTCATCTCTCCCTCCTTCAACCCCATGCAAACACTGATCTTTTTACCATCTCTGTAGTTTTGCCTTTTACAGAACGTAATATAGTTGGAATCAGGGAGTGTGTGGCCTTTTCGGATTAGCTTCTTTCACTTATTAATATGCATTTAAGCTTCCTCATTTTTTTTCATGGCTTGATAACTTATTTCTTTTTAGCACTGAACATCCATTGTCTAGATGTACCACACTTTATCCATTCACCTACTGAAGGATATCTTGGTTGCTTCCAAGTTTTGGCAATTATGAATATAGCTGCTATAATCATCTATGTGCAGGTTTTTGCATGGACATAAGTTTTCAACTCTTTTGGGTAAATACTTAGGAGCATGATTTCTGGATTGTACGGTAAGAGTATGTTTAGCTTCGTAAAAAACTGCCAAAATGTCTTCTAAAGTGATTGTACCATTTTGCATTCCCCCCCAGCAATGATAAGAATTCCTGTTGTCTCATATCCTCACCAGCATTTGTTGTTGTCAGTGTTCTGGATTTTGGCCATTCTAATGGGTGTGTTGTGGTATCTCGTTGTTTTACTTTGCATTTCCCTGATGACATTTCATGTGGAGCACCTTTTTTTGCTCTGGCTTCTCTCAGGACTTTTTATCTTTGATTTTCTGTAGTTTGAAAATGATATGCCTAGGTATAGTTTTTTGGTTTCTTTTTTTGCATTTTATCCTGCTTGGTGTTTTCTGAGCTTCCTGGATCTGTGGTCTGGTGTCTGACATTAACTTAGTGGAAATTCCCAGTCATTATTGTTTCAAATCCTTTTTCTCTTTATTTTCCTTCTGTTATTCCCATTATGCACATGTAACACCTTTTTGCAGTTGTCCCACAGTCCTTAGATATTCTGTTCTGTTTTTCTCAGTCTTTGTTCTCTGCTTTTCAGTTTTTGAGGAGTCTAGTGATATACCCTCTGTTCAGAGGTTCTTTCTTCAGCAGTTTCCAGTCTACTAATAAGACCCTCACAGGCATTCTTCATTTCTGTTGCAGTGTTTTTATCACTAGCATTTGTTTTTGATTCTTTCTTAGGATTTCCATCTCTCTGCTTATATTTCCTATCTGTTCTTGCATGTTGTCTACTTTATCCATTACAGCCCTTATCATATCAATCATGGTTTTTAAAAATTCCCAGTCTGATAATTCCAACATTGCTGCCATGTCTGGTTCTGATGCTTGCTGTCTCTTCAAATTGTTATTTTTGCCTATTGATATGACTTGTAATTTTTTCTTGATAGCCAGACACAATGTCCTGAGTAAAAGGAGCTGCTGTAAATTGGCCTTTAGTAATGTGGTAGTGAGGTGTAGGGGGAAGGGAAGCATTCACTAGCCCAATGATTAGGTCTCAGTCTTTTAGTGAGCCTATGCCTCTGGACTGTGAACTTCACAAGCATTTCTCAGTTTTATCTCCTCCTTAGGTGAGACAGGATGGCTAAGTGGGCTGAAGTTGGGTATTTCCCTTTTCCTACATGGAAGACTAGAGCTAGATGAAATTGGGTATTTTCCTTCCCTCAGGTCAGTTGGGCTTTGATAATACCCAGCAAGTTAGGCTCTGGTTAACTAGTTCCCCCTTAGGGCAGGTTTTGTTAAGAAGAACAGAGTGCTCTGGTGTATTTCAAAATAGTTTCTTTCTCCTCCTCCTGCCAGAAGTATGAGGGTTTTTTTCCCTGATGTTTTTACTATGAGAACTTGGTCAAGATCCTGGAGGTAGATCACACAATATTGTGGGCCCCCCCTAGGACTGGGTCCCCCTGGAGTTTTTAACTCTCATAGTTGTCTACACTGAGCCTCCAGTAATTTGTTAATTACAGTTCAGGTTTTTCTACTCTGACACTGGTTCCTGAGGTAGTTTCACCTTGTGAGTCTCTGCCCCAGTAAACTTTGACTCCCTGTATTTGCCTGTCTGTCTCTCCAATTTGCAGCTAGCAGTTCGCCTTCTGTCCTCCCCTCTCTTATGGATCCAAGAAGAGTTGTTAATTTCTCATTCTGTTCAGCTTTTTACTTTGTAGGAAGGAAAACTGGAGCATCTTTTCATATGCTTAATTGCCATCTGTATTTCTTCTTTGGTAAGGTGTTTGTTAAGGTCTTTGGCCCATTTGTGAATCAGGTTGGTTATTTTCTTATTGTTGGGTTTTAAGAGTTCTTTGTATATTTTGGATAACAGTCCTTTATCGGATGTGTCTTTTGCAAATATTTTCTCCTAGTCTGTGGCTTGTCTTTTCATTCTCTTGACATTGTCTTTTGCAGAGCAGAAGGTTTCAATTTTAATGAAGTCCAGCTTATCAACTATTTTTTTTTATGGATCATGGCTTTGGTGTTATTTCTAAAATATTATCACCATACCCAAGCTCATATAGGTTTTCTCCTATGTTGTCTTCCAGGATTTTGTTGTATTGGACCCAGCCTATTGATGATGATGCTCTTGGCTAGGAATGCCTGAGGCACATGCCTGGGCCCATATTACTCTTAATGGGTCCCAACAGACATTTCCCCCACCAGGGCCAATGTTGTGGCTGGACCAGCCCTTGTGGTTCTTATTATGATTACAGAATGCACTTCGGCAAAAACTACTAGGGAACTTTGAGGAACAAGATTTATTACTCACAAGTCCTAGAGGGTACACGTCATGCCCAAGGGCCACACAGTGAGGTCATGGGGCAGGGGAATAGAGAAAGAACTTGGGGCTCTGCCTTTATTAGGGTCTGAGGGTGGGGTGTCTAGAGTTTTGCAGTTTCACTCTTTACTGGCTAATTTAAAGCATAAGAATGAGAAGTGTAGGAAGGGAGAAGTGGAGTTATTGAAGCAGTCAGTTACCTAGGTTTCCCAGGACTTTCTGAAAGACGAAACTTCATGGGTGGGGCAGCCCAATTCCTTATTTGGTTGTTTTGCTAGTAGCTGTGTCGTACAACTGGCAATATGTTTAATCAGGATGGATCTCTTTTGAAATAGATGCCTCAAGAATCAAAAGCTAAATGTCAGGCACTTACGCTACAGAGTTTTATAGTTTTGTGTTTTACATTTAAGCCTATGATCCATTTTGAGTTAATTTTTGTGAGGGGTATAAGATCTGTGTCTAGATTCATTTATTTGCATGTGCATGTCCAATCATCCCAGGACCATTTATTGAAAAGACTATCTTTGCTCTGTTGTATCGCCTTTGCTCCTTTGTCAAAGATCAGTTGACTATATTTATATGGGTATATTTCTATTCCAGGAGTTTTTGTTGTTGTTGTTGATTCTTTCAGATTTTCTACATAAACTGTCATGTCATCTGCAAATAAAAAGTTTTATTTCTTCCTTCCCAATCTGTAACTTTAAATTTCCTTTACTTGTCTTATTGCATTAGCTAGAACTTCCAGTACAATTTTGAAGAAGAATGTGAGAGCGGACATCTTTGCCTTGTTCTGTATTTTCGTGGAAAATCTTCTAGTTTCTTACCATTTAGTATGATGTTAACAGTAGTTTTCTTGTAGATATTCTTTATCAAATTGAGGAAGTTCCCCTTTATTGTTAGTTTTCTGAGAGTTTTTATCAGGAATGAATGTTGGATTTAATCAATTACATTTTCTGCTTCTATTGATATAATCATGTGATTTTTCTTTTTTAGCCTGTTGATGTGACGGATTACATTAATTGATTTTCAAATGATGATCCAGCCATGTATACTTGGGATAAATTCCACTTGGTTGTTGTGTATAATTCTTTTTATGTATTGCTGGATTCAATTTGCTAGTATTTTGTTGAGGATTTTTATATCTATGTTCATCTTGTGTTTATTTTTTGTGTTTGCAATTCCCTATTAGACATGAAGAACTTTAAGAGCAAGGTCTCTGTGTCACTATGTTTGTAATCTTATTGCCTAGCTTTGCTCTTGGCACATAAGAGGTACTTAATAAGTATGTGTGAATGTGGATATGTGAGTTAGGTTGAGCTGGGTCTCAGGAATTAATAAAATACCTAGATATCAGCCAGGTGGATAGTGCAGGTATAGAGAAATGCCATTCATTAAGTGTTAGAAAAATAGAATGCATATTACTTAGGCTAAAAGGGAATACTCTGTATTCCTAATACTTAAAATCTCAACCATAAGGCTATTTTACTCTTTGCCTCCTTAAATTTGAACTAGATTTATGTCTCCCAACAAGCCTCTCTTGGTATGTATTATAATTACCTGGAGCTGATCTAGAAAGTCGGATTAGTGAAATATGTTGGGTTTTGGGATCTGGTAGATGTAGTCTCTATTTTTAATAGAGAGCTTGAGCCCTGGTGGGGACAGTAGATGAATAAACCCCTGCTATAGAGTTTACCACTGAATTCCTCAGTTGCTTTGATTTCAGACAGCTTTACAGAAATCTCTACCCAAGGGGTCATATCATATTCAAATTTAGTTTTTATTTTTATCAAAGTGACATGTACTTATGAACAAAAATTTAAAGAGTTAAATAACAAGGCTTGTTTAGAAAAAGATCAGTTCCCTGTTTTCCTTTCATTTCATATTCCTCAGAGGCAACCATTTCTACCTCTTTAGCTAATTCTTTTGGTATTTATTTTCAGATCTCTAAATAACATTTTTATGTTGCTACTTCTTGATTTTTAATTTGAGACATTATTTCTTGACTTCTCACTATGGAAAGTGAGGATTTTACTCTTTCACTGCACCCTCAGAGCACATATGTACACTCCGTGTTCCCCATTCTACCAATATTCAGTGAGTACATGATCATGACCAAGTGAACTTATTCACATAAGCCATGTGTTATACTATGAATACTTTTTCTTTTCATGTACAGTCATGTGCTGCATATTGATGTTTTGGTCAACAACAGACGGCATATATGGCATTGGTCCCATAAGATTAGTACCATATTGCTTAGGTGTGTAGTAGGCTATACCATCTAGGTTTGTGTAAGTACCCTCTATGATGTTTGCACAAGCACGAAATTGCCTAATGATGCATTTCTCAAAATGCATCCCTGTCATTAAGTGACACATAACTGTACAACTTTTTTTTCTAGAAGTTAATTTTCTCTTCTTTGTTTTATTTGGCTTGTTTAGTGTTCTAATTTATCCCTACTCTCCCAGTTGTATAAATCTCCTTTAAATACATTCAGATACATTAAGTAGTTTATCAGTTTTATATTCTGGATACAGTCTCTCCCAGAGAGTTCTATATCACCTCAATACAGACAAGTTGCTTCCTGGGTCTGCTGCATAACTCTTGTATTGTGATTTCCCTTAACCACCATCCCAAGGATTCTTCTTGTTCTCTCTTGTATTGGCTTCCCTGTTTTCTGGATCCTGTATCTTCTTTCTTGGTTTCCTCTCTTGTTTTGGTGGAGTTCATCCTTTAGTAGTTTCCTGAGAAAAGTTGTGTGGAAATTACTTAATTATTTTTATTCTTTAATGTCTGAAATATTTTTATTCTGCCTTCACACTTAATTGAGCCTTTGTCTAAAGATAGAGTTTCAAGTTGGAAATAATTGTCCTTCAGAATTTTTAAGGAATTACTAAATTGTTTTTCAGCCCCCAGTGTTGTTATTGACAAGTCTGTTACCATACTGATTCTAAATGAAACATTTATTTCCTCTCTAGAAGTTTGTGGAATCCTCTCTTTTTACCCAGTGTCATGAAATTTCATGATGATATGCCTTATGTGGGTCTATTTTTACCCATTGTACTGGACATTTGTAGGCCCGTTCAATCCAGTAACTCATATTCTTTAGTTTTATAAAATTAAAAAAATATTTCATTTATGATTTAATCTCTTTTTTTTCTCTTTTCATTTCCTTAAGGTCATACTATTTGGATATTGGACTTCCAGGACAAGTCCTCTAATTTTCTTATCTTTTCTGTCTTATTCTCCATTTCTGTCTTTTTTCTCTTGCATCTGTAGGATTTCCTTGATTTTATCATCCAACCATTCTATTGAACTCTTTATTTCTGTTGTCTTAGTTTTAATTTCCAAGAGCTCTTTTTAATTTTCTTTTTTTATAGCATACTGTTCTTTTTTGATGGATTCAAAATCTTCTCATTTCTTTGAGAATATTTGTTACAGCTTTTTACTGATGGTTTCTTCTCCCTGCATTACCTTTGTTTCTCACAAATTGATTTTTCCTGTTTCTTTTATTCTTTGCATATTTATTAGAGGCTTTTATTAAATGTCTGGTGATCTATGGATTTCTGCACATATTTAAGAATGGGTCATTACAAATTTTATTAGAAGTTTTGTCATACTACAAAGTGATAGTAATCTAAACAGCATGGTACTGGTACAAAAACAGACACACAGATCAATGGAATACAATTGAAAGTCCAGAAATAAACCCACACGTCTATGGGCAGCTAATCTTTGGCAAAGGAGCTCAGAACATACAATGGAGAAAGGAAAGTCTCTTCAATAAATGGTGCTGGGACAGCCACATGCAAAAGAATGAAAGTGGACCATCTGCTTTTGCCATACACAAAAATTAACTCAAAATGGATCAAAGACCTGAAGGTGAGACTTGAAACTATAAAACTCCTGGAAGAAAATGTAGGCAGTCCACTATTTGTCATTAGTCATAAAGGGATCTTCTCGAATTCCATGTCTATTTGGACAGGGAAACCAAAGAAAAAATAAACAAGTGGGACTTCATCAGACTAAAGAGCTTCTGCAAAGCAAATGAAACCAGGATCAAAATGAAAAGACTACCCACCAGCTGGGAGAAAATATTTGCAAACCATATATCCGACAAGGGGTTAATCTCCATAATATATAAAGAACTCACACATCTGAACAATAAAAAAACAAATAACCTGATCAAAAAATGGGCAGAGGATATGAACAGACATTTTTCCAAGGAAGATATACAGATGGCCAATAGGCATATGAAAAGATGTTCAACATCACTAATCATCAGGGGAATGCAAATCAAAAGTAAGATATCACCTTACACCCGTGAGAATGGCTGTAATCATCAAGACAAAAAATAACAAATCTTGGAGAGGATGTGGAGTAAAGGGAACCCTCATTCATTGCTGGTGGGAATGCAAACTGGTGCAGCCTCTATGGAAAACAGTATGGAGATACCTCAAAAAATTAAAAATAGGAATACCTTATGATCCAGCTATCCCACTTCTGGGTATCTATCCAAAGAACTTGAAATCAACAATCCAAAGAGGCTTATGCACCCCTATGCTCATTGCAGCATTATTCACTATAGCCAAATCGTGGAGGCACCCCAAGTATCCATCAACAGATGATTGGATAAAGAAGATATGGTATATATATACAATGGAATACTACTCAGCCATAACAAAAAGACAAAAATTGTCCCATTTGCAACAACATGTATGGACCTGGAGGGTATTACGTTAAGTGAAATAAGCCAGACAGAGAAAGACAAACACTGCATGACCTCTCTCATATGTGGAATATAAGCTAACACACGGACAGAGAGAACAGTTTGGTGGTTACCAGGGGGAAGGAAGTTGGGGGGTGGGCACAAGGGTTGAAGGGGTGCATTTATATGGTTACTGACAAATAATAATGTACAACTGGAATATCACGATGTTATAAACCATTATGACATCAATAAGAAAAAAAAGAATAGAAGAAGAAAAAAATTCTATTAGAAGTTTTGTGAAGGTATTTAGGGCTTGAAATCTGTAGGCTTCACCATAGAATAATCTAGCTTGAGCTGTTTAGTTGGGAAATCCAGTGTTAGTACCTGAGGTCTTTCTTTATAGATGAGTCAGATTCTCCACATAAAGCTCTTAAAATCTCCTGCTCTATGAAAAAATTCCATACTATTGTTTAAGGAGGTTTTTGAAAGGAGATGAAGGTAATTGTGTATGTTTAATCCTCCATCTTTGCCCAGAAATGGGAGAAAAGGGGTGATATCATTGGCATATTCATAAGGGTGATTATGGTACTACCATAATTATCCTCCTTAGCTTCAAGTACATTCTGGAAGTATCAACACTTCCAGGGAAAACATGGACTGATTCTTCTGAAATGGTCAATGATAGTGTCCAGGGATTGGGTGAGGAAATTTTGTGCACCTCAGGTGGTAATAGCTGAATGTGAAGGCATGCTCCTAGAATTACTTGAAAGAGACTAGAACCTGTGTCTCTAAACAGCAGAGGACTGATGATAAAAGCAAGGAATGAGTGAAGTCTATAGGATTACTTTTTCTTTGTATCTTATGAATATTTTTAAGGCTCACACTTTGTGCATTATTGAGCCTAAGACAAACAATTGGCCTGAATGAGCACTTGGCTAGCCTAACCTAGACTGGGATTAAGTCAGCTAATATATATTGCATTCCTAATATTTATTAATTTACTCAATAAATAGTTATTGATTACTTAGTATATGCCAGACACTGTTCTAGGCCATGTTGATACAACGATGAACATAACAAAATTATGCCTTCATGGAGCTTATTACATGCTAGACAGTGTTCTAGTGGTAGGGAATAAAGTGTTGAAGAATATTGACAAAGTCTCTAATCTTGTATAGCTTACATTCTAGTCTGATATGGGAGGAAACTGATAATAAACACAAAAGAAAATGTTAGATAATGATTAGTGTTAAGGTAAAAGGAAATAAGGTGATATGATATAGAGTAACTGGGTGACATTAAGCTGAGATCTGAATGACAAGAATAACCTAACCATGTGAAGCCTGGGGGAAGAACATTTATAGACAGAGGGAACAACTAGAAGGAATGTGATATGTCAGTGGGACAGAAAGACCAGTATGGCTGAAGAAAAGAGGGAATAGTATGAGATGAAATGGGTAGAGACAGATTAAATAAAATCTAGTTTTATTTGTGTGTGAGGAAGATTAGCCCTGAGCTGACATCTGTTGCCAATATTTCTCCTTTTGCTGAGGAAGATTGGCCCTGAGCTAACATCTGTGCCCATCTTCCTCTATTTTGTATGTGGGATGCCGCCACAACATGGCTTGGTGAGCAGTGCATCGGTCTGTGCCCGGGATTCAAACCTGCGAACCCCAGGCCGCCGAAGCGGAACACGCAAACTTAACCACTATGCCACCAGGCTGGCCCCAAGGTCTAGTTTTTTGTGTTAAAATATTTTGATTTTACTGGTCTGAGACCAGTAGGAAGCTAGCAGAGGTCTTTAAGCAGGGAAATTAAATGATCTAACATATTTTAAAAGGATGACCTTGACTGCTCTTGGAGATTGGATCATACGGGCTCAAGAATGTAAGTAGGGAGATCTGTTAGGAGGCTGTTGTGGCAATCTAGGCAAGAGAAATGATTGGAGTAGAGTGTTAGCAGTGAATATGGAGGGAAGTGAATGGATTGGGGACATTTTTTCAAGGAAGAATTAATAGGAAAATCTGATGGATTGGGTGCAGGACTATAGGAAAAGAAGAGAATCAAGGATTACTCCTTTTTTTATTTTGAGCGACTGGATGGATAGTGGTGCTATTTTCTGAGATGGGAAAGACTGGAGGAGGAACAGGTTTTGTGTGTGTGTGGGATCAAGATTTCTGTTTTAGACACATTAAGTTTCAGATGCCTATTGAATATACAAGTGGTGAGGTAAATTAAGTAGTTGGATATACAAGTCTGGAGTTTAGGAATATAGTTAAAAGATGGTACTCATCCTCATATAGATGGTCTGTATAAAGCCATGGGGCTGAATAAAGTTTTCTAGGGAGAGAGTGTGGATGAAAAAGAGAAGTGTCAAATCCTGGGACATGCCAACATTTAGAGATGGAACAGAGGAAGAGAAATCAGTAAGGGAAAATGAGAAGGAGAGGCCAGTGAGGTAGGAGGAGAACCAGGTGAATATGGTGCCAAGAAGATAAGAGAACAAAGTATTTCAAGAAGGAGAGAAGAGTGATTAACCATGTTGAATGCTGCCCAGTGCTTGAATAAGATGGGGACAAAAAGTTTTCTACCCATTAGTAATATGGATGCCTTGGTGACCACAACTGGAGTGGGTTGAGTTTAGAAACAGAGATAAGGCAGTAGAGACAGTAACTCTAGATAATACTTTGGAAAATTTGTTCTGTGATAAAGAGCAGAGAATTTGGGCAGTAACAGGAAGGCAGCATGGAGTGATGAGAGGGTTCTTTTTTTTTCTTGTTTGTATGCTGATAGGAATGACCCACTAGAGCAGGATAAGTTGGTGATTCAGGTGAGAGTGAGTTCAGCTTCCAGATGATCCTGAACTAGAAAAACCTTGAGGGCATAGGAGAGGCCATGGCCAAGTCTTTTAGCACTTCCTTGCATTCAACCTTTGCCAAGATTCCTTTCATTCTTCTACCTCTCTTACTTAGGCACATGCAATTTTCATCATAAAGAATAGGGAAGTCCTGCCCTGTAATGACTACTAGACCTGCAGTGTAATCACTGTCCTCAACTTGCTTGACCAATTTTTACTACTACTAGTTTTACAAAGCTGGTCCCTTTGGGGCTAACAGTGTTATTTGTGGACTTATAAGACGGCATTCTAAATCAGATACAGGCACTATGGACATAGATTCATGACATCTGGTCTCTATAACGTTCTACATGTGTCTGTGACTTAAGTCTTAATATATCTTTTGACCTAATAAAGAGAAAATCATCTAGATGATAATAATAGTTACCATTTATTGATTGCTTACCATGTGCCAAGCACTACACTTAAGTAGTGTGCGTGTGTATATAAATAAAAAAATATATATATATATAAAGTATATATGTATATATAAAGCATACATGTATGTATATAAAGTATATATATAAGGTATATATATGATTTATATATATTCTTTTGTTTAGTCCTTACAACAAAGTTATTAAGTTGGTACTATCATTATTCCTATATTACAAATTAGGAAACTGGGGTATAGAGAGGTTAAGTACCTTACACTGTGTCATACATCAAGGAAGCTTATGCCCAGGTCTGTTTGACTATGAAATCCATGAACTTAATCACTGAAATATATTGCTTGATTTATTCTAAGGAACTGAATGAGCCCAGAAAACTCATGACAATTCCAACACTTAACTAAATCTGTAAAATGCAAATTTATTCAGGCCGTGGTTGAGGTTTTGGTACACGCTATTTTTCCCGTGGGTTATTTTGATGGGCTCTCAACCAAGTCAATGCATATTAGAGCTAATATGCTAGCAAGCCCCAAGGACTTCCAACATTTCTTTAGATTCTCATATAATTTTGGAAGGATCATCTTATACTTCTTTAACATGGATAACATCCTTATCAAAGTTCTATAGAAAATCTGGTTTTTTAAGTTGTCTCTTGAAGTCCAGGAAGCTGAAGAACTGGCCTCAGCTTAATTTGACCTGTTTTTGGCTTTGAATTAATCCTTGATGCAACCTCCTAGCTGGCATTTCTTGGCTCTCTGGCTCCTGACTGTGGACTTACGTGTTCTTAAGGGAAAATGCACTCTAGTCTTACACCACAGAGACCTCTATTTTGACAACTGTATTGCCACCTCCTGGAATGGGGCAGCCCTCACTCAGCTAGAAAACTAGTTGAACATCACCAACAGCTGGAGGACAAAATCCTTTTAGCAGCAGAGCAGACTGTTCACATACGGTATGGATCAGTAGGTAGCCCGTTTAGTTCTAGGTAAATCAGAAACCCCCTCCCTCACCTGAGTAGATGGAAATATTTTGGGGCCTTAGTTCCCTTTATAGCCCCAGCTGTAACTCACACTGAAAGGCTGTTGCCTATGATGCAACTAGACCTGAGCTATGTAGCTGGGTGGGGTCTCTAAGGCTCTGTCATATTGGGAGGGCTGATGAGACAAATGGTTGGTGGAGAGGAAACAGAGTAGTCCAGGTAGGGAAGGAGTAAGGCATATATCATTTCCAGAGTATAGAGGAATGCTAAGGCTTGGGAAGAAAGGCAGATTAGGCCAGGAGGTAAGAATGAGGGCAAATACTGAACAATGAATATTGCTTTTCCCTCATTGTTAGACTTTAGAGTGACCTCTGGGTAAGTCTGAACAACAGTGGGCCAATCACACAGCTGGCCCTTCCCTGAGGTTTCCGCCCTCCTTCTTCTGCCCTGGTTGATTCTATCCTCAGCCACCATGGGCTGGGTGACCTCCAGTTCCTTGCCCCCAGGCATAAGGGTCTTTGGGCAGACCAAATGGAACATTCATGTCCAAGGTTGGTGATATAAATCAAGTAGGGAAAAAATCCATTTTGGTGCGGTCATTGTGTCAACTCTTATTATTTCAGTTTAGCATGGCTGCATATATAAATCTCCTTTAAGGAAACAGAAAAGGCATACGTGAAATAACATTTCTAAGAGGCATGGTCACTTGCTTCTATTAATAATTACTACTTGCAAAACCTGGAAGTGCTTAAGATATTCATATTTTTTGAACGATTGACTGGCTCCTTTATTTATACATACAAGAAAAAAAGCCAAGTGGGGAGAGGAAATCGTCTGTTGCTGCAGAAACGTGCAAGTCACATTTTTGGCACTGTTTTCTGGTTGATGTCATTCTGGGGAATGTGCTAAAGGCCATGATTTTCCAGAGGGAACAGATTTTTTTTTCATAGCAGGCTGTTTGTGGGCACTTATTGCCCCCTCTGAAGTCAGGCCAAAACCAAGCTGGGCCTTTTTCTGCCTTGTTTGGCAGTACCAGGTCAAGCCCACTTTGAAGCAGGAGTCCAAAATCTTTGCTGGTCATTGAGCCTGGCCGCTCCCTGCACCCCCTTGAACCTTCTGAATCTTCTCTTTAGGGACCTCTCAGCTGCTTGGCCTTTGCACAGGCTGCTGGGAAGGTTGGTTTTCCCCTGCTGTGTGGAAGCACTAAGGGCTGCCAGGGGTGTGTGTGTATAAGGGCCGTTCCTGAGCTGACTTCTGAGGTAGACCACAGTACAGTGTGGGTTGGGACTTGGACCCAGCGGTTCTCATTCCCTCTTACCTCCTAAATGGTCCCAAAGCAAAATGGACTACAGACCCTACTGCCTTCTAGTAATAGTCTTATCCCTACCCCCGTTCCTTGCCTAACCTGGTCTTCATGCTCCTATATGGAGCTTCCCAGAGATCCTTTAAAAACCATTTGTCATGGTCTAGAGGACTTTACTGGGGTCCATCTCGTATAAAAGAAAGAGATCTTTGCATCATGAAATTGGCCAGCAGTTTAGTGTGGGCCACATAAGGTCAGGCCTGGTTTCTCACTATTCCCCCTACCCCCTCAGTACATAGACAGGCACTTGAACTTCAGGATCATTCCCGCCTCCACACCTTTAGTCTCACCTTAATGAACACTTGTTTCACCATATGCCTTGCATAAAACTACTCACCACTGGCTCACTATTGCAGGCCTCTCTGCTTAGCTTTTAAGGCCCTCTAACACTCAACTCCAACTTTTATCTCCTGTTCGTCAATAATCATTCTTTACTGTATTTAAAGTCATTTATTCATTTCATAAATGAAAGGCTAATTTGGAAAGATTAGTGCTCTAATGGAGGCATTTATACAAAGCATGGTGGTGGCCCAAAAGAAGCTGTGATCAGTTCTTCTCCGGGGAGTCAGAGAAGGCCTCACAGATGAGATGATACTTAAAGCTGGGTCTCTAAGGTTCAGAAGGAGTCCACCAGGAAAACATGGTTCAGTGAGAAGGACAGTTTTCCAGGTGTCTGAAGGGCCCTGATCCTTTTCTTGGGAGTGGTGGCTAGAGCTTTTATCACAGCCTCATTATCCTTGCATCCTGCTATAAGTTTCCTTGGGGCCAACCACATCAGGAGCTCAAGCTCAAAGGAGCTCAGTTCAGAATCATATCTCATAGAGTATCAACAGTAGGGGATACGTCCTTAGAGAATATCTAGCTCAATTCATTTATTTTACTGATGAGGAATCTGAAACCCTAAGAAGTGAAGGAGACCTGCCCAAGGCCACACAGCTAGTTAGTAGCAGAGGTAGAGCTAGAGATAGAAGGACTCCCAGACTCTCTTCCAGGGCTCTTTCCACTAGGTTGCTTTGTGGCCTTAGCATGTCCCACTTGCCCCTTTGATTTTCTCCTGTGAGACCTCTCATCAGCCTCAGTTCACTCAGGGGTGGTTCCCTTTCACGTCTGGGCAGCAATGTTTGTTGACTAGGAGAATTACATTCCTTCTCTAGGCCTTAGTTTTTAGTTTCCCCATCTAAAAATGAGTGAGGGTTAAGTAATAGGTTTCTATATCTAGGCCTTATTGAGAGGGGGCACGCAGCCAGTAGTTTGTACAGGAGCTTTACCTTTTTGTATATTTGCTGGTGTGGAGTACGGGAATTTAAATGGGGCTGACTGAAAGTGGTGAAAACACATAGTGGGGACTAAGACCCTGAAGGCTTCCTACTTGCTTGGAAACAGGTGCATACTCTAAGTGTAGTCCTCTTATTCTTGATGTTATAAAACTGAAGCCCAAGTTGGTTGTAGGGGATGTTCTCATAGAAAGTTAGTGAGGATCTGGGCCTGGAACCCAGGATTTCTGACTCCAAGTCCAGTACTTTCTACCAACCCATACTGCCTCATTGAGCTGGTTATGTCCTGTCCAGGGCAGTTCCAAAAAGACTAAGAGGTTAGGAGTCTGTTAAAAATAGAGTTCAGTGGTAATGTGGGCGAGAGAGTTTGCAGTTGGCTATTTTTTTATTTTTTGCTGAGGAAGAGTTTCCGTGAACTAACATTTGTTGCCAATCTTCTTCTTTTTTTGCTTGAGGAAGATTAGCCATGAGATAACATCTGTGCCAATCTTCCTCTAATTTGTATATGGTTCACCACCACAGCATGGCTGATGAGTGGTATAGGTCCACACCCAGGATCTGAACCTGTGAACCCGGGCAGCTGAAGCGGAGTATGCTGAACTTAACCGCTATGCCATGGGGCCGGCCCCCAGCAGCTGGCTATTATGAAGGGAGAGAGCCCAGAGCTTTGAGGACAGGGGAGGGTGCAGTTGCCTCCTCAGACCCCATTTGGGGGTTTTTGAGATTTCCTTGGGCCTGAGCCCCAAGATGTATGGGAACTCCGGGCCTGGTTATCCCCACTTTCCTCCCTTCTAATTGCTTCCTGTTCATACGGTCTCTCCTCTTATCTCCTCTCACCCTCTTCTAGTCATAAACAGACATCATCAATCTCTGGGTTAGATTACCTCCATTTTTTCACTACCCCTCATAGTAACTTTCAAAGGAGCAAAATATCCCACAAACCACTTTTGCATTTGCTTTTAAGTTCATGCTGTTTGAGATTAATTGATTTTGTGCTCTCCCAGAATGCTCTGGTGGAAAAAGGAGACAGTTAAAGTCCAGCTTCTTCCTTTTTGGAAAAGAACTTGGCTTATACCATATAGGAAACGTCTCACTCATCACTATACTTACCAACACCTTTTATTCTTTGGGTTGGTTCAAGTGGTCTCCAAGTCATTGATGTTTCTTCCCTGTGGGTGGAGCAGGTGCTCTTTTTCGAAGATGGGGAGATCAGGAGTTTCGTTCTGGACATGTTGAGTTTGAGAGGTCTATTCAACATCCGAATGGAGATGTTGAATAGGCAGTTGGACATATGAGTCTGAAATTTGAGAAACAGTTTTGGCTGGACATACGATTTGGGAGTCGTCGACAAACAGATGATGTTTTAAGCCATTAGAACTGATAAGACAATAGGGACTAACTGTAGAGAGAAAAGAGAGTTTCATGAAAGTTCTTAGGCTACAGTTTATTAAGGAGCTGGGAAGCAGTGGAAGCTAATCCCCTGGGAGGAAGCAACTTTGTTCTTTTTTCCAGATTGGTGTTATCTGATTTCTAAGTGTGGTGTGGTAGAAAGAGTAAGGCCACTGGTTTATTGTATACCTTGGGTAAGTCACCCATGTGTTCTGGTTCTTAGTTTTCTCACCTGTATAATAGGAGGGTTGGATGAGATGATGTGATGTTATAGAATGGTTTATCATTTCTATTAATGGAATCAGCAAAGGCCTGCTAATATGTGCTGTCTGTTGGGATGACAAACATGTGAAAGCACTTTGTAAAGTGCCAAATCCTATGCAAATGATAATTGCCATCGTTAATGGTTATGTCCTCCTTTATTTGTTGATGTGTAAGGATCATTGACCTGGGGCATCAGCACACCAAGGTTTCTCTCCTGGCCCTGGTTTTGAGTCATTTTGTGATCTTGAATACAACCCTTTCCTTCTCTGGTCCTCAGTTTTCACATCTATAAAATGAGAGGCTTCGTTTTCTGCCAGTGATTTTCAATATTTTTAAAAGCAGAAAAAATCATTTTTAAAATGAAATCAGTGTAGCTTCTCTGGTTGAGAAAGCAGATTGAGTAGGAGGTGGAGGCTCAGGTCACCTCAGAGGCATCCCTTGAGCCAATTGTAGAACCCCAGGACACCAAGAAATGCAGTTTGATCCTCAACTTAGTGAGCTCTCAAGACCCTTTCAATTCTGACATTCTGTAGTTTGAGGGTTCTCTTGGCATCAGTACAAAGTCCAGAGGTCAGTAAACTTTTTCTGTAAAGAGTCAGTAAGTATTTTAGGCTTTGTGGCCCACTATGTTCTCTGTCTTCTCCTCTTCTTCTTCCCCTCCCTCTTCCTTCCTCCTCCTTTTCTTCTTTCTCCTTCTCCTCCTCCTCCTTCTCCTTCTTCTCCAAACCCATTTAAAATGTAAAAACCATTCTCAGCTCATGGACAGTACAAAAACAGGCCATGGACAAAATGCAACATATGGGCCACAGGTTGCCATCTGCCGGATAATCTATGGTGTGACCCCAGCGCTCAGCCCCTGCACACGTGACCAGGTGCACAGTGGAAAGAGTGTAGACCATCCTCCATCCCCAATAGGACAAGTGTACAGTCTGCAATTTCCAGACTGCTCTTGGCTGGGCCTTGGGAGGGTGGGGAATGGTGCAGGTCACAGGTGGAACCTGAGCCTCAGGCTTATCAGGGGCCCTGCTTGAAGGAAACCAGGTCCCCCTCCCCCACAATCCCTTTGGCTGAGTTGGGCCATTCCATGTGCACACAGCCTCAGGGAAGGCAAAGCTAGTAACAGTGGCCCAAGCTGGCTCACGGCCAAGAAGAGTGGCTATTTGTTGCAGACACGCTGGGAGGGGGCGGGGGCAAAGGGGATCATCCAAACATCAGAGTCCAGGCAGAGAGGAGGAGAGGCTTAATTGGGATCAGATGTCTCTTCAGGGCAATAACACTGCCACCTGGTTATGAGCATCTTAGCCTTGTAGAACCCAAAGGGATTTTCCAGACAGCATTTAGTTCATCTTCACTGTACCCTTGGGAAGGGGAAAAGAAGGAGGGGGGATGTTTAGCTGTAGTGGTGAAGAAAGAGCTCTGGCTTAGGAGTCAGGAGACACAGCTTGGTCACTGACTTTTGAAGTAACCTTGGATAAGTCTCTTCCTCTCTCTGGGCCTCATTTTCCTCGTTTGTAAACTGGTAGGATTGGACTAGATCAGTGGGTCTCAAAGTGTGATCCTGGGACCAGAAGCAGCAGTATCACCTGGGAACCTGTTAGAAATGCCAATTCTCAGGCTTCATCCCAGACCTAGCAAATCAGACACTCTGGGGGTAGGGCCCAGAAATGTGTGTTTTAACGAGCCCTCCAAGCAAGAAGAACCACCAGACTGGACTCATTTAAGGCCTTCCCCGCTTTGATTTTCTGGTTGTATGAGATAATGGATGTAAAAATACATTTTAAACTGTGCCCTACATGTTTCAGAGATGCTGATAGTGATAATGGTAATGATGATGATAATGATATTGCTCCTGTTAACTTTAAGCCATACTTCAGCAGCCAGGTTCCATCCCCTAAGTCAGGATCCTGTTACCCCACCCCCATCCCCTATGGACTTTCTCTCAAGGCCTATAGGACAGAGAGATGCCTTCAGGATCTTAGACACTGTGTGAGTAGGTAAGTTAGGTAAGGCAAGCTGTTTTATGTGGTTGACAGAGAAGAAATCTCAAGATGACTATTTTGAAGAACCATAGAATAGACAAAGCCAGTATTGGAGATTGGGGGTGGGGAAGCTCGCTGTGGGCTAGGGGCTTGTGGCATTGGAAAGAACTCCTAGTATTAATGGTAGTGAGTTCTTGAGTTAGGTTTTGAAGGATGGGGAGGATTTAAACACTTTCCAGGAAGATAGGAGGGCATTATAAGGGATGAATGTGAAGGAGAGGCACAAAGAGAAAATAAAAGCATGTAACCTCAGCTTGTTACAGCATTAAAACTAGAAAGACCCTTGTATTTATCCAGGGTTCTGGGTGATTCCCTGGGTGCCTTCTGTAACACCAGCCATTTCCTTCTCATTCTGGGAAACATATTGAAAAAAAAGTGAGTATGGATGACATTATATGGAGGACCTAGACTCTGTACTAGAATATAAAAATTAAGTCATTCACAAACATTTATACAGTCACGCGTTGCTTAGCAACGGGGGAACGTTCTGAGGAATGCATGGTGAGGCAATTTCATCATTGTATGAACATCATAGAGTGTACTTACACAAACCTAAATGGTATGGCCTACTACACACCTAGGCTATATGGTACTAATCTTATGGGACCACTGTTGTATATGAGGCCTGTTGTTGACCAAAATGTTGTTATGTGGTGTATGACTATACTTTAATTTAGTAACAAATTGATTTTAACACACTTTCCAAGTGATCTCAACACTCCAGACATTATGGTTGAATAAATGACTTATACAAGGTAACCCAGAAAGTAAATGGGACTGGAAACCCTTGCTCATGGCTTCTAGTCCAGTGTGTTTCCCTTGCAATCCGTATTTGCTTTGAGGCTTCTGGAATGGAGCAGTTTGGCCAAAATACAGAATTTAAAAGGCAAGTGTTTGAGGTACAGCTGGAAGGAGGCTAGGGTAAGACTATAGAGAACTTGGAATGCCAGGCTGAAGCTTTTGAATTTTCTCCTGTAGGTAATGGGATACTGCTGAAGGTTCTGGAGCTGTGGTGTGGCATCGCTTGCAATTTAGGAAGGTTACTCAGATGGTGAGGTGCAGCAGTACCTGGTGGATAGGAGTGGGAGAATACTTGAAGGGAGCAAAACAACTAAGAAGTAGCCCTGAATGTAGGCTGGAAATGCCACAGACCTGCCCCCCTTCCTATGCCATGAGTACATTTGTATTTTTAACAGAAGAAATGATTTAGCTGCAAAAACATAGTTTTTCTTCTGGGATTTCAGCCATTAGTAATGGGGATATTTGGGAGCTAGGGCCTTCCTGGCCCTGGAACATAATGCTGTGGAGATCTCCTCCATGGACTGTACTCAGACCAGCCCTTGGTAAAGCTCAATGCTGCTCTCTCCTCTCTGCTCTCTGCTTTTTATTTTGCACTCTGATTTCTATGTATTATGAGCCAGGGTCCCAGAGTTTAGGAGGTACTTTGCTCTTTCTTTCATTCCTCTCACAAAGCCCCAGGCCCAGGGAAGTAACTTATACATATTACCATGCCAGTTGCATCACCCAGTCAGCTCCAGAGACGCTAGCTACAAGCTTAATAATCTACAGCTTTTAAAGCTAACTCATACTCATTATCTCATTTGCTTCTCATAAGAGTCTTGTGAGGTGGGAAGGGCTTATTATAATTTAATGGGATGAAACTGAAGACCAGAGTGGGGGAAGTAACTTGTCATGCAGCCAGTGCGTGGCACAGCCCACTTCTTCTGCCTTCCAGGCAATATTCCATGCTTCCACTTGTGCTGTTGGGGTTGTGGTGGTCATTTTTATGAGCATGATAAAGACCCTCTCAGATCTCAGACAGGGCCCAGGCTGGGACATAGAAGGAGATAGAAAATCAGGAAATTAAATTTCTCTTCATTTCCAGTCTAGGGCCCCTCCCTCAATACCATACTGTCTCCCTTGAGTGTACTGAAAGACCTTGGTAGGAAAATCCTTGACTCTGCCTGCTCATACCCCTGTACACTCCCCCTGTCTGATGCCAGCAATACTCTGGGTGAGAATATGTCACCTTTGCCCGCAGCCTGCCATGTTTCCTTTTTGCCATTCTTTCTCCTCATCCTGGGTTGCTAGAGCAAAGGTGCAGCCAAGGAGCTCCCCTTCCCTGGGCTACCCCAAGTGGTGAGGCTTACAACCCCAGATCTTCCTTGGACAGTATGAAAAGCCAATTGTTGACTGAGATACCGGGTCACCACTACACATAAACAGCCTTTAAAATATGGATGGCACAGGGTCTTTGGCTGAAGCTGCTTTGGCCAGACCTTTCCAGGACTCTGACTGGGTCCTCAGTGTGAGCCAAAGGCAACACCAACCAGAGTAGCATCAGCCCAGCTTTCAGAGTTCATACAATGTCATGCTGTCTAGATTTTCATCATGAATGTTCCCGAGACTCAAACGCAAATGGAATTGGATTGATTTCAACTGGAAAATATTCCTGCCATCTCAACGTTCTCTGGAATAACCTGCTTGCAGCTGTCATGGGGCGGCCCCCTCCCTGTAGTACGTGGCTTTTCCAACAGTCAAGCTCCAGGGATCTGGAAGGAAAGAGGAGGAGGGGACCAGATTCTGTACCCCCCCAAGCCTGGCTAGTGTTTTCATTTTTCAGGCCTGAAATTGGGTTTCTGGGGTTGGAGTCAGGAGTGAGATAGAGGTGTTCATGGAACAGGCCCCTGCTGGGTGGATCCCTGCTTGCAGTGGTTGCATTTCTTTAACTGACTGGCTTCCATAAGGAAGAAGTCGTCTTCTGATGGAGAAGCATATTCCCTTGGATAGAGACTCTAGCTGGCTGGGGGGCAGAAGACCTGGGTTTAGGTCCTGGCCTTGCCATCAACTTGCACTGTGGCTTTATGCAGGTCAGTCATCACCTCTCTGTGTCTCAGCTTCTTCCATTTAAAGTGGAGCTATTAATACCTGCTGCTCACATATATGGAGTAAGAACAAGATGTGGAGGACATTGATGAATATCCTGGGGGAAATGAGGGATGTTAGGAATTTATTCTTACCTCCTCTAGACCCAAGGAACTAAACTAGTTGCTCTTCTTTCCTTTCCCCTGTACCGTGGTGTTGGTAGAATGGCAGGGTATGAGAAAGTCTCCAAGGATTTAGACAGTCATAAGGCAAAGGGAAGAATGGTGGTAAAAGCAGTAGAATAACCTGATATGGAAGTGGGGATACCCTAAAATCTTATCAAGGAGTTGTTGACAGCCAGCTGAAAGAAAAGTCCTGTGATAATGGGAAACAAGTTGTTGGAATCAGAGGTGATACATGGGGTTATAGGAAGGTGGAGAGTGCCAAAGACAAATTTTATTGCCTCTTAACATTATGCCCTGGACTGGTGCTAATCCTACTCTAGAAATTGCCTTTACCGGCTGCCTGGATTATCAGACCAGTGGCTTAGCTGTGGTATCTCCAAGCCTTTTATTTCTTTTGGGTCAGGTTGGTACTTGGGCTGCATATTCCTGGGAGGGGGTGTCAGAGACTACAGAGAACAAACAGCCTCTGCCCTGGCATCAGAGCTCATTTTGGTTCTACCTGTGCTCTGGCACTCCTTTCTCTGACTTACTAGCCTCCTGCAATCTAGATATGTGCTGTCTAGTACGGTAGCCACTAGCCAGATGAACAGCTCTGCATCGCTTGTGAGAAGGCCTGAGTAACTGTATGGATGGTTTGGGGGCAACCTAGCACTGCTGCAAGACCTTAGGGCTCATATTCTTCTGAGAGTAGAGTAAGATGCTCTTTCTTTACAAGGGTTCTTGTATGGAGCATTTAAAAAAAAAAAAAAAGAAAGGAAAGAAAACCTGGGAAAGTGTCATGGGACTAGGCATTTTGTCACCTTTTGATCATACACTTGCATTTGCAGTGAGCCTAAACCCATGAGTTATCCTCAGGCTTCCTGTTTCATAACCCTTTGTACCTTGGAAAGAACATTCACAGCCATTATTTCATTTGAGTCTCCCTAATATGGCAGATGCAAGTTCACCAGGAGTTATTATATCCATTTGATACACAAAGAAACTGAGGCCAGCAAAATGAAGTGTTGGCCAAACTTAGTTATTAAGTGATAGTGCCAGGGTGAGAATGGAAAAAACTCAGGCAGCATCCTTGACTCCTATTTCCAGTCAACTTCCAAGTCTGGATGATTTTCTTCCTTACCTCATTCGTGATCAGTCCACTTCTCTACATCATCATTGTCACCACTGTAGTCCAAGCCCTCTGGTCCATCCTCCAGTCCATCTTCTACATAGCAGTCAGAGTGGTCTTTCTAATGTGTTAAGCTGATTATGACACTTTCCTGTTTAAAACACTTTCCAATGGCTCTTAGGACAAAGAACAAGATCTTGAATTTGGCCTACATAGTTCTGGATGGTCTGTGTGGCTTAACTCTCCACTATCTCTTTCTCTTCCCACTCCTCCCTGGCATTCTATTCTACAAAAACTGAAATTTTTCAGGTCTTTGAAGGCTCTAGCTCCAGTCTGTGCACATGCTATTCCCTCTGCCTGCCATACTCCATTCCCCCACTTCTCTCCACTTGGTAAACTCCTGCTTGTTCTTCAAGCCCTATCTCCAACATTGCCTTCTCTGGGAACCTTCCCCTCACCTCCCTCCTTACTCAGAATGGGTTAGTTGCCTATTCTCTGAACTCCCATGGCACCCAGGACTTGCTTATTAGTATAGCTGTTATTATGCTATATTATAATCATTTTTTACTTGTCTGTCTTTCTGGTAGATTGTGAGTGCCATAAGATCAAGAACCATGTCAATTTTAACTCTCCACCTTGTCCCTAGCATGTAGCACAGGGCCTGGCATGTAATGCATGCTTACAGATATTTCTTGATTAATTGAATAAATGAAGGGAAGAATAAATGAATGATGTATCCCAGGTAATCAACCCTGCAACCCAGTGTTTTTTTCTACTTGTAAGCAACATATTTGAATACAAAGATAGTCATTTAACTTTCAAACTATCATTTTCAGTGAAGATTTAGGACATGTTTACTACTTATAAGACCATGATCTTAGAGGAAGGGGCCTGGCATCTGCTGTGTGCCAGGCACACTGCTGAATGATCTATATTCAATGCATTCATTCATAATTCATTCATTCTTTCATCATTTATATCTTGAGTATACTCTACGTCAGTAGAAACTATTACTATTCTCATTTTACTGATTAGAAAACTGAAGATCAGAGAGGCTAGGTCACTTGCCTGAGACCACACAGCTGTTAAGTGGTGGAGCTGGGATTTGAACCTAAGCCTGCCTGACTCTAAAACATATGTGCTATATTGCACTGATACAGACCAGTTACTTGAGAACAGGACCTACTTCTCTATCTCCCCACGTTATAGGGTACACAAGAGTAGATTAACCCTCTTAAGTAATGATGTTATAAATGGCTCATTAAGGCAATAGTTTTTCAGGGGCTGATAGATTTCTAGAATGAGATAAATTTCTCTGCACTGCCTCATGTTAGTCTTCTTCTCTAGGTAGCTGAAATAGATATCTGCAATGGAGGCCAGTATAGCAAAAAGCTAGTGTGATGGAAATACCAAGTTTGAACCCTATCTGTGGGGCAGTTGCAGGGGATAGGGTGGGGCTGCCTTCCTCAGAGCATGGTTGTGAGAATCAGACTGAAGTTTCGTGTCATAATAACACTTCTCAATTGTATAAGTCATTGCAGTTTACAGATCACCTTTACATCTTCTACTGTGTTTGAAACTTAGAACTTCCCTACTCAGTAGATAAGGAAACAGGCTCAAAGATATCATGTCACTTGGTCAAAGTCACACAGAGTTGGGACTTACAGGTTTTTTCAGCTCTGAAAAACACTACACAAATGGAAGGACTTAATTTTATTGTGCTTATGATAACTTTCTGGGGAGAGAGGCTGTTTCTCACAAACATATGTATGTTAGGGGACAAGTAGTGGAATAGTCAGGGTATAAACTGCTTGTAAACTATGCATGAGTTTTTGACTTTCTTTGCTTTGTGAGGTATAGCCTGCTAGTTGTTCAATATTGGTTCTCTCCTCTTCTCTTTAGTACTAGATATTTTAGCTGGACACAAGGCTTCCCAGCTAAAGACTGTATTTCCAAACCTCCCTTGCAGCTAAATGTGACCATTTGACTAGGTTCTGCCCAGTGGAAGTGATGTACACAACTTCTGGGTTATGTCTTTCACTTCTCCCTTTCTTCTTCCTCCTGACTGGAACCTGGATGTCAGATGTAGGGTAACTATATTGGACTATGAGTTGGAAGCTACATGTTGAAAATGGCAGAGCAACAAGATAGGAACCTTGATTTTCAACAGTATCAAGCCACCACGCTATTTATTGATTCAATAAATATTTATTGGGCGACTAATATATACAAAACACTGTTCTAGATGCTGAGGATAGGGCAATGAACAAACAATAATCCTTACCATATTAAAGCTTACATTGTGGTTGGAGGGAGGGATAGATAAAAAAGACAACTAAAACTTAGGGTATTAGGTGGTATTAAATGCTAAGGAGAAAAGTAAAACAGGGACGAGAAATAGGTTATGTGTGTGAGGATTATAATTTTAGATAGGGTTTGAGAATCAGAGTGACATGATAAGTACAGGAAAAATTGAGGGGATAAAGGATAAGGGGGAGGCAGAAAAAACTCCAAGATTTTGAGCCTGGTAAAATGGTGATTCATAGAGCGAAGATAGAGTAACTTGGTTGTTTCAGATGAGGCCTCCCATCATGGAAGCAGTCTTTAAAAAGTATCCAAGGTTAAAAAATGATGAGAGAGTACAAATGATGCCTTTGAGTTGTGGGTACATATAGGACCCATAGGTGCAAAAGATGATTATCTGTGAAAAGTGAGTGGGCAAACCTAGATGAAACAAGGCAGCTTGATTATAGCAGAAAGGGCATGGGGAAGAAGTTAGGAAACCTGGGTTTATGCTACCACTGCTGTGAACTTGGTTTGTGACTGGACAATTTTCCCCTCTTTGGGCCCCAGTACCCTCATTTATGAATGAGAATATTTGGTTAGGTAGAAGATTGGCTTTCAAAGTCTACTCTGTGGTACACCAGGGGTGTGGAGAGCCCTGTCAGGGCCTACAGAAGTGGAGATGGAGGGGAGAAAAACAGGGCTATTGGTCATCCCTCTGCTTCAACAGAGTCAATCATTAGACTAGATGGTATCTGAGATGTCTGCAAGTTTAGACACTCTGTGACTCTGCTTACCTGGCAACAGCACTGGGAACCTTCACTCACCACTCCTTATAGCTTATTCAAGCATTTGGGGAGGTTTCCTGTGTAATATAACAGGATGAGGAGGGAGCAAAGGAAAAGGCTATAGCCTATGGTATGGAAAATTTTCTCTCAGTTTTTACAGAGTGGGAAAAAAGTATCCTCAGTCGTTGGGGGTGGAGCTTCTGTGGTGCTGGTTATCAAACACTGGGCCTTTCCAATTAGGCCAAGCTTGACTGTTGATAATATTTTCCACTAGTGTAGCCTTGGCTCTCAGACTCAAATGCTGTAGAACTGCTAGGGTTTACTTAACAAGGCAGGGCTGCCCTATACATGGGACTAAGGCAACTCATAGGGACTACAATACATACAAGTGTTTTGAGTTGATGGCCAATTTCTTAGCAGGATTTGAGTATCCCAGTTTGTCTGAAATTACATGGCTACCAGTCCCTTTTCTCTAGTTGTTCATGGGGAGTAGGGGATAGTCAGGTCAAGGAGCAGGGGTAATAATTCCTTACCTCAGTATGCTACATTGTGTTTTACATAATTCTCTTCAATGGAGGCTCTCAGTTGAGTTTCACATGAATCCTGTGAGGTTGATAGAGCTTGGATTCTTTTTTTTTAATTTTTTGTTTATTGCAGTAACATTGGTTTATAACATTGTATAAATTTCAGGTGTACATCATTATACTTCTAGTTCTGCATAGATTACATCATGTTCACCACCCAAATACTAATTACAACCCATCACCACACACCTGTGCCAAATTATCCCTTTCGCCCTCCTCCCTCCCCCCTTCCCCTCTGGTAACCACCAATCCAATCTCTGTCTCTATGTGTTTGTTTATTGTTGTTGTTATCTACTACTTAATGAAGGAAATTATATGGTATTCTTATTCTCATTTCATAAATCCCACCTCCTCATCCTTTAAGGCCCAGTTTGAGCTTTGCCTCCTCTATAGTAATTCCATTATCACACTGTCCCTCCACTGCCCATCAACCATAGTACTTAAACTCTATATTCCATGTGTAGTCATTTCATTATTCTTGTTTGTGTCTCCAATTGTTTCATATGTAGATGTTTGTGTTCCCCTAGCAAGCCATCATCATTTCTAACAAAGCCTTCTGACATTTCCCTGCTTCAACTTTTACTGCCCTCCTTAGAGTCTACTCTTAATATAGATGCTAGAGTGTTCCTTTTAAGAAACAAGTCAGATCATAGCACCTCCTTTGATCAAAACCTTGCAATGGTTCCCAATCTCACTCGGAGTAATAATCCAAAGTCTTAACAATGGTCTATAAGGCCCTTCCATGCTCTTCATACTGCCTGCCACCTCTCTGACTTCCTCTCTTATTACTCTCCCCTTGCTTGCTCTGCTCCAGTCACATCAGCTTCCTTGCAGTTCCTTGCACATTCCTGTATATTCTTTCTCAGGGCTTCTGTACTTTCTGTTCCCTGTGCCTGGAGTTATCTTCCCTTTGATACATGGTTGGCTCTTTCACTTCCTTCATGTATCTAATAAAATGTTACTTTATAAAAGAGGCCTTTCTTTATTACCCTATGTGAACTAGTAAGGATACACCCTTGCACTCTCTTTCCTTCTTACTCTGCTTTATTATATTTCATTGCACCCCGTGACATACTATGATTTTCCTTGTTAATTTGATTGTGGTCTATCTCTCCTCACTAGAATATAAGCTGCTTGAGCACAAGGAATTTGTTCTGTCCAAGGTTATATTTCCAGCCTCTAGAACAGTGCTTGGCACATAGTAGATATTAAAAAAAAATTGTTAGGTGAATAAACAAGATCATAAAAGGCTAAGGGCAGACGCTGTTCAATTCTCCATTCATGTTCCTCATGATAAACACATTTGTCTTAATAGAACAATAGAAGTTAGAGTAGAGAGAGAGGAGGAAGTCAAGATGGCGGCGTAGGCAGACTCTGAACTCACCTCCTCCCGCGGACACAGCCAATTTACAACTACTCCTGGAAAAATTACCCCTGAGACAGAACTGAAAACTGGATAAGAGGAACTCCTGCAACAACGGACAATCCTAACTGAGTTAGAAGAGGCAGAAACTCCCTTCTAGAGAGGAAAAACGCTGCCTTCACAAGCCACAGCACCTCACGGCCGCCAGGGAGCAGCCAAAATGTACGCAGCCCGCCCTGGAAGAGCGGGGCCCTGAGCTGGGGAGTGCCCCTGCTGTGGGCATTTTGTGGACCCAGCACAATCGAGATGAGTGGCATAATATCTGACTTTGCCTGCTACTAAAACATTGGGGAGTACCCACAGAAAAGCTGGTTCACAAAGAAAGTAAAACCGGCTCTTAAAGGGCCCACGCACAAACTCACCCATATCAGAAAGCAACCTAAAATTACCAGAAAGAAAGGTGCACAGTGCTTTGGTGAAAAGAGACTCACCTAATAGGCCCTGAGTGCATCTCGGTGAGAGGTGAGACATCTCCAGGGACTGGGACATGGGTGGCGGCCATTGTTGTGGCCTGGTGTGGGTGTACTGACACAGACGCCATTGGAGTTCTCTCTGAGGCCTGCTAGCCCAGGGTGTGACCCACTGGATAGAGCATCCAATAAATCCAGCTCAACCAGGGCAGGCAGCCCACCCTAGAGACTGGCCCCACCCAACAACAAGCCCTCAGGCAACTTGTGGGCCTGCATAGATTGGTGAATGGATTCTCTGCAGCCTGGCAAGTGAACCCACTTCAATGGGGCAGGGCGTGAACAAGGAGTGGGTGGAGAATGTGGGGCACTGGTGGAGTGTGTAGGGCTCCCTCCATGGAGAGACTGGGTCTGCTTCGGGAGGTCGGAGCATGCACACTGGGCAGGAGTGTGTTGACTGTGTGTGTGGACCTGTGGGTGGCAGGGATTGTCAGCTGCAGAAGACTTGTGCTTCTCAAAGACCCACATAGGGGGTTTGCCCCACCTTCCAAAGCCTGAAAAAATTGGGTGATCCTGTGCCTGAGGCCAGACTCACCCAGCTGCAATCCTCAGAGAGCTGACAAGAGACCTAAAGGCTGGAGGCTTATAGCAATTGTAAGGCCCTGAGCCTAACAACCTGCCATGCTGGGGGCCTACTCACTTAAAAGAAATACTGCAACACAAATGTGGTATTAGAACTTGCAGCCAACAGTGCTGGGGCTCACCACACCTGATAAAGAGACTGAAGGGCCCACAACAACTACAAGCAGCTGAGCATTACAACAGCTGGCTAGGAGCATAACTCGGCCAACCTGTGTGCCTACAGGGAGAGCAAACAGGCCACAACAGAAGGACACACTAAGCCCACATATGGGTCACCCCTGGAACATTGAGAACTGAGGGAAGCACACTGCAGGCCTCCTAAGCCATCACTTACATATGGTCACCTATCCAAGAGCAGGAGACGTAGCTGACCTACCTAATACGTAGACACAAGCACAGGGAAAGAGGCAAAATGAGGAGGCAAAGGAATACATTCCAAGTAAGGGAACAGGACAAAACCCCAGAAAAGGAACTAAGTGAAACAGAAATGAGCAACTTACCCGACAGAGAGTTCAAACAAAGAGTATTAAGTATGCTCACTGATGTGGGGAGAAGAATAGATGAACTCAGTCAGAATGTCAACAAAGAAATGGAAGATTTAAAAAAGAACCAATCAGAAATGAAGAACACAATACAGGAAATGAAAAATTCACTAGAGGGACTCAAAAGCAGAGTAGAGGATACAGAAGAATGGATCTGTGAGCTGGACGAAAGACTAGAAGAAATCACCCAAGGTGAACAGGTAAAAGAGAAAAGAATTAAAAAGAGTGAGGACGGTCTAAGGGACCTCTGGGACAACATCAAGCACACTAACATCCATGTTATAGGTGACCTGGAAGGAGAAGAGCGAGACAAAGGGGCAGAGAATCTATTTCAAGAAATAATAGATGAAAACTTCCCTCACCTAAGGAAGGAAACAGACATCCAGGTACAGGAATCACAGAGAGCCCCAAACAAGATAAACCCAAAGAGGCCCACACCAAGACACATCATAATCAAAATGTCCAGAATTAAAGATAAAGAGAGAATCCTAAAAGCCGCAAGAGAAAGTCAAGTTACATACAAAGGAAACCTCATAAGGCTATCAGGTGACTTCTCAGCAGAAACCTTAAAGGCTAGATGAGAATGGCAGGATATTTTAAAGTGCTAAAAGGAAAAAATTTACAGCCAAGAATACTCTACCCAGCAAGGTTATCATTCAAAATGGAAGGAGAGATCAAAAATTTCCCAGACAAGCAAAAATTAAAGGAGTTTGTCACCAAGAAACCAGTGCTACAAGAAATGTTAAAGGGACTGATTTAAGGGGAAAAGAGAAGACCACAAATAGGAAAAATTATCTATTTCCATGATAAGAGGGTAATGGATACAAATGCACAAAACAGAGGTTAGATATGATATCAAAAACATAAAAGGTGGGAGGAGGGGATTTAAAGAGTACAGCTCTCAGACAGAAGTCAAACTAAAGAGACCATCAATTCTGTATAGAAGAAGAAAGGAACAGAGAAGGACAACTAACACAATGAGGAAAAAAAAGTTAAAAAATGGCAGTAAGTACATACTTATCAATAGCAACTTTAAACATCAATGGACTAAATGCTCCAATTAAAAGGCATAGGGTGGCTGACTGGAGAAAAAAACAAGACCCATATATATGCTGCATACAAGAGACAGACTTCAGACCTAAAGACACTCACAAACTGAAAGTGAAGGGATGGAAAAAGATACTCCACGCAAATGGCAATGAAAAGAAAGCTGGGGTAGCAGTACTCATATCAGACAAAATAGACTTTAAAACAAAAACTGTAAAAAGAGACCAAGGAGGACATAACATAATGATGAATGGAACAATCCAACAAGAGGATATAACACTTGTAAATATCTACGCACCCAATATAGGTGCACCTAAATATATAAAGCAATTATTAACAGACATAAAAACAGAAATAGACAGTAACACAATAATAGTAGGGGAATTTAACACTCCACTAACACCAACAGAGAGACCATCCAAACAGAAGTTCAGTAAGGAAATATTGGCCTTAAATGACACACTAGAGCAGATGGACCTGGTAGATATATACAGAGCATTCCATCCAAAAACCGAAGAATGCACGTTCTTTTTGAATGCACATGGAACATTCTCCAGGATTGACCACACGTTAGGCCACAAAACAAGTCTCCATAAATTTAAGAAGATTGAAATAATACCAAGCATCTTTTCTGACCACAACAATATGATACTTAGAAATCAACTATAGGAAGAAAATCAGAAAAGCCACAAATACGTGGAGATTAAATAAAATTCTACTGAACGATGACTGGGTCAATGAAGAAATCAAAGAAGAAATCAAAAATTACCTGGAGACAAATGAAAATGAAAATATGACATGCCAGAATTTATGGGATACAGCAAAAGCGATTCTAAGAGGGAAGTTTATAGCGATACAGGCCTATCTCAACTAACAAGAAAAATCTCAAATAAACAATCTAACAATGCACCTAAAGGAACTGGAAAAAGAAGAACAAACCAAGCCCAGAGTCAGTAGAAGAAGGGAAATAATAAAAATCAGAGCAGAAATAAATCAAATAGAGACCAAAAAAACAAGAGAAAAAATTAATAAAACCAAGAGCTGGTTCTTTGAAAAGATAAACAAAATTGACAAACCTTTAGCTAGACTCACCAAGAAAAAAAGAGAGAAGGAACAAATAAGTAAAATCAGAAATGAAAGAGGAGAAATTACAACAGACACCTCGGAAATACAAAAGATTATAAGAGAATACGATGAAAAGCTATATGCCAACCAATTCGACAATCTGGAAGAAATGGATAAACTCTTAGAATCATACAACCTTCCAAAACTGGATCAAGAAGAAGTAGAGAATTTGAATAGACCAATCACCAGTAAGGAGATCGAAACAGTAATCAAAAACCTCCCCAAAAATTCAAGTCCAGGACCAGAATGCTTCCCTGGTGAATTCTACCAAACATTCAAAGAAGACCTAATACCTAGCCTTCTCAAACTCTTCCAAAAACTTGATGAGGGGGGAAGCTCCCTAACTCATTCCACGAAGCTGACATTACCCTGATATCAAAACCAGACAAAGACAACATAAAAAGAAAATTACAGTCCAATGTGACTGATGAACATCAACGCAAAAATCCTCAAGAAAATACTAGCAAATCACATACAACAATACGTTAAAAAGATTATACACCATGATCAAGTGGGATTTATTCCAGGGATGCAGGGATGGTTTAACTTTTGCAAATCAATCAACGTGATACACCACATTAATAAAATGAAAAATCAAAATCACGTGATTATCTCAATAGATGCAGAGAAAGCATTTGACAAGATATAGCATCCATTTATGATTAAAACTCTGAATAAAATGGGTATAGAAGGAAAGTACCTCAACATAATAAAGGCCGTATATGACAAACCCACAGCTAATATCATCCTCAATGTTGAAAAACTGAAAGCTATCCCTCTAAGAACAGGAACCAGACAAGGATGCCCACTGTCACCACTCCTATCTAACATAGTACTGGAAGTCCTAGCCAGAGCAATCAGGCAAGAGAAAGTAATAAAAGGGATCCAAATTGGAAAGGAAGAAGTGAAACTGTCACTATTTGCAGATGACTTGATTTTATATATAGAAAACCCTAAAGAATCCACCAGAAAACTTTTAGAAGTAATAAACGAATATGGTAAATTTGCAGGATACAAAATCAACATACAAAAATCAGTTGCATTTCTATACACTAACAACGAAGTAGCAGAAAGCGAAATTAAGAATACCATCCCATTTACAATTGCAACAAAATGAATAAAATACCTAGGAATAAACTTAACCAAAGAGGTGAAAGAGGTGTGCACGGAAAACTATAAAACTTTGCTGAAAGAAATTGAAGAAGACACAAAGAAATGGAAAGATATTCTGTGCTCTTGGATTGCAAGAATTAACATAGTTAAGCTGTCCCTACTTCCTAAAGCAATCTATCGATTCAATGCAATCCCTATCAAAATTCCAACAACATTTTTCACAGAAATAGAACAAAGAATCCCAAAATTTATATGGAACAACAAAAGACCCCAAATAGCTAAAGGAATCCTGAGAAAAAAGAACAAAGCTGGAGGTATCACACTCCCTGATTTCAAAATTTACTACAAAGCTATAGTAACCAAAACAGCATGGTGCTGGCACAAAAACAGACACACGGATCAATGGAATAGAACCGAAACCCAGAAATAAACCCACACATCTATGGACAGCTAATCTTTGACAAAGGAGCCAAGAACATACAATGGAGAAAAGAAAGTCTCTTCAACAAATGTTGTTGGGAAACCTGGATAGCCACATGCAAAAAAATGAATGTAGAGCCTTACCTTACATCATACACAAAAATTAACTCCAAATGGATTAAAAACTTGAATGTAAGACCTGAAACTATGAAACTTCTAGAAGAAAACATAGGCCATACGCTCTTTGACATCGGTCTTAGCAACATATTTTCAAGCACCATGTCTGCCCAGGCAAGAGAAACAATAGAAAAAATAAACAAATGGGACTACATCAAACTAAAAAGCTTCTGCACAGCAAAGGAAACCATCAACAAAATGAAAAGTCAACCTAACAATTGGGAGAAGATATTTGTAAACCATACATCTGATAAGGGCTTAATCTCCAAAATATATAAAGATCACATACATCTCAACAACAAAAAAACTAACAACCCAATTACAAAATGGGCAAAACACCTGAACAGACATTTCTCCAAAGAAGATATACAGATAGCCAACAGACACACGAAAAGATGTTCCAAATCATTAACTATCAGGGAAATGCAAATCAAAACTACAATGAGCTATCACCTCACGCCTGTCAGAATGGCTATAATTAACAAGACAGGAAACAACATGTGTTGGAGAGGATGTGGAGAGAAGGGAACTCTCGTACACTGCCGGTGGGAGTGCAAACTGGTGCAGCCACTATGGAAAACAATATGGAGATTCCTCAAAAAATCAAAGATAGAACTACCTTATGATCCAGCTATTCCACTTTGGGTATTTATCCAAAGAACTTGAAAACACCAATGCGTAAAGATACATGCACTCCTGTGTTCATTGCAGTGTTATTCACAATAGCCAAGACTTGGAAGCAACCTCAGTGCCCATCAAAGGATGAATGAATAAAGAAGATGTGGTATATATACACAATGGAATACTACTCAGCCATAAGAAACGAGGAAATCCAGCCATTTGTGACAATATGGATGGACATTGAGGGTATTATGCAAAGTGAAAATGTCACAGGGAGAAGGTCGAATACCGTCTGATGTCCTTCTTTAAGTAGTAGATAATAACAACAATAAACAAACACATAGAGACAGAGATTGCATTGGTGGTTACCAGAGGTGAAGAGTGGAGGGAGGAGGGCGAAAGGGATAATTCAGCACATGTGTTTGGTGATGGGTTGTAATTAGTGTTTGGGTGGTGAACATGATGTAATCCATGCAGAAATAGAAGTATAATGATGTACACCTGAAGTTTATACAATGTTATAAACCAGTGTTACTGCAATAAACAAACAAACAAAAAGACGTTAGACTACAAAGGGCCCTTAGAGACCTGCTTGTCTACCTCCCTCATTTAATAGATGGTAAGACTGAGGGGAAGGTTCTTGCCCAGGGCCATATAGCAAGTTGTTGGCAAAGTCAGAAGAGTTCAAGTCATCTAAGCCTAGATCCACAACTTTTCCAACTATACCGTCCTAGGCACACAAGTTAGTCTTATTTTCCAACTACAGTTCAAAGTCAAGGCATTATCAGTCTGTAGAAGTAAATTCTGGGCAGATTAATGTGGAGGTGGAAGAATTTGGCTTTTCCACAAACAACAGTTTTCCTGAACATTTTCCTCTCTGGTTTTGGAGGGCAATAACAACTGGACCAAGTATAACATAAACACCTGACCTATTAAACCACAAATAACAGTGATTCAAGAAATCAATTAGCAAGCCTTTTTTGAGTGCCTAACACCTGCCTAGACCTGTGCTAGATGTTTAGAGAGATATGAAGATGTTCAGCCCTGATTTCTGCTTTCATAGGAGTCTAGCAGTGGAGGCAAGACTTAACTGCCTGAGACAGGCAGATATCAAGTTGTGAGATACAGACAATAAGCATTCTTGAGAATAGCAGGAGATTACTGAGGGCTGAAGTAGTCCAAGAAGGCATTAATGGAGAAAAGGAGACATCCTTGCTCCTATTTCAGGTGGCATTCCTGTCCGTGCTTTGTCTTCCTTCATTCAGAAGTGTTCACTTGCACCCATGGACCTGACCCTATCTCCATGGTTCTTCAGGGAAGGATGATGTGTTTTATGTATTTACCAGGTCTCTTGCTTCCTCCTCTTCTCACTCCCCCCAAATGGAGTCTGCTCTCAGTTCAACACATGTTTACTGAGTGCCTTGTGGGTACCAGGCACTGAGCTAGGGGCTTGGAATAAAAATATGAATATGCTACCATCACTTACCTCTAATAGGTCAAAGTCTAATAGGACAGATAGATATGCACAGAGGTTTAAAACATAATTCAGTATTGAAAAAATTAGTTTATTTATATCCCCCTTCATTTAAAGAATGGATTTGAGGTGGCAAACATGGTAAGTGCTGCTTATGAACAAATTGTACTGAGAGCCCAGATGAGAGAAAGAGTGATGTGGAATGAATCAGTCAAAGCTTCTCAGACTACATGATATTTGAATTGAACTCAGACAATGATTAGGAGTTTTCTAGGGAATCAGGGATTGGAGGTGTGGGTAGTGGGAGGCATTCTAGACAAGTGGAACACCACACAAAGTTGGGGTTGTCTGGCTTGTTTAGGGAATGGCTAGTTATTCTATGTGTCTAGAGCAGGTATGGTAAATGCCTGGCATGATCACCACTATCAGCTCCTCCCATGCCTGTGGAAGAAATTGTTAATCAGACATAATGTTCTTTCCTAGTGAGCCTGAATATGGCTTAGAATCCTTCTAAACACAGTATTTCAAATAGCTACTTGCAGTCACTTTGAATTGATGCATGAGGTGAAACGTATCTGCCATCCTTGGCTGACCGGCAATGCTTTTAAAGTTACAGATTTTCGGGAAACAGAATCTCATAGGGAATCTAAGTTTTTAACAAGCTACCCCCCCAACCATGATTCTGATGTAATGAGTTCATGGATCTGTATTTAGTAGCTGCTTTGCTATATCATGTTACTGAATTTAGATTTTTCTCCTGCCATCAGAAATTTTAAATCAGAGGAGTGGTCTATATTTCAGAAAGCTGCCTTTGGCAATAGCATGGAGTATAGAATGAAAGAAGGAAAAATTGGTGGCAGGAAGACTATGTAGAATGTAACTGTAATATTTTAGGCAAAGTATGATAAATGCCTAGGAGGAGAGGATAAATTGGAGAGACACTAACTGAGATAATAGAAAAGTAGTAAGTGCCAGAAGCTAGGTGCTATTGGGAAATATCAAAGAGGGACAAACAACTTTCAGATGAAGGGGAGGTTGGTGTATGGGGAAAGATTCATAAAGATAGAGTTTGAGCCAGGCCTTGAAGGATAGTTAGCACTTGACATTGAGAAAGGGGTGGAAGGAGACCATTTCAGGCCTCTGGAGAACAAGAGCAAAGATCCAAAGGTAGAAAAATCACAGGGCATGTATGATGAGTAGTAAGTAGTTCAATTTGGCAGGCTTTGGTTTGGCATTCAGAGGTGACTTTGTCCCCATCATGATCCCTGTTCCTAGATGGCTTCTCTTACCATCCAGCCTGCAGGTGTTCAGGAAACATAAATTCGTGTTAATATTAACTGAAGTGTGGCTGAATGCAGAAGGCCTCTCATCTGCAAGAATATAGATCTAGTGCTGATTCTAAGAGCCAGTTCTGGGTTGTTCCCACTGCCATTTGCCAGCCTTGAACACCGCTGTGGGAGGATGGCTAAGAAAGGAGAAAATCTGTTTATTATCTTATGGGGACAGGGAGAATAGGCCTACAGCCATGAAAAACCCCTCAGGGCACATCCAGCACACATCATGGCAATCTCTGCAGCTCTTTGAAGGAATCTCCATCTATCCCTAGGCAAAAAGAATTATTAAAAAAATCCTCTTTTGTGAAATTTGCACTGTTTGCAGATGACATGATGTTATATATAGAAAACCCTATTCAACATAGTACTGGAGGTTTTGGCCAGAGCAATGAGGCAAGGAAAAGAAATAAAAGGAATCGAAATAGGCAATGAAGGAGTAAAACTCTTGTTGTTTGCAGACAACATGATTTTATATATAGAAAACCCTACAGAATCCATCAGAAAACTATTAGAAATCATCAACAACTACAGGAAAGGTGCAGGGTACAAAATCAACTTACAAAAATCAGTTGCATTTCTATACTCTAATAACGAACTAACAGAAAGAGACCTCGAGAATACAATCCCATTTACAATTGCAACAAAAAGAATAAAATATCTAGGAATAAATTTAACCACGGAGGTGGAGGTGAAAGACCTATACAATGAAAACTATAAGACATTATTGAAATAAATCGATGATGATGTAAAGAAATGGAAAGATATTCCATGCACATGGATGGGAAGAATTAAATAGAGTTAAAATGTCCATACTACCTAAAGCAATCTACAGATTCAATGCAATCTCAATCAGAATCCCAATGACATTCTTCTTGGAAATAGAACAAAGAATCCTAAAATTCATATGGGGCAACAAAAGGCCCTGAATAGCTAAAGCAATCCTGAGAAAAAAGAACAAAGCTGGAGGCATCACAATCCCTGATTTCAAAATATACTACAAAGCTATAGTAATCAAAACAGCATGGTACTGGTACAAACACAGACACACCGATCAATGGAACAGAATTGAAAGCCCAGAAATAAAGCCACACATCTACCGACAGCTAATCTTCGAGAAAAGAGCTAAGAACATACAAGGGAGAAAGGGAAGGCTCTTCAATAAATGGTGCTGGGAAAACTGGACAGCCACATGCAAAAGAATGAAAGTAGACCATTATCTTTAGCCATACACAAAAATTAACTCGAAATGCATCAAAGACTTGAAGGTAAGACCTGAAACCATAAAACTCCTAGAAGAAAATATAGGCAGTACACTCTTTGACATGGGTCTTAGAAGGATATTTTCAAATACCATGTCTACCCAGGCAAGAGAAACAAAAGATAAAATAAACAAGTGGGACTTCATCAGACTAAAGAGCTTCTTCAAGGCAAAGGAAACTTGGAACAAAACAAAAAGACAACCCACTAATTGGGAGAAAATACTTGCAAACCATATATCCAACAAGGGGTTAATCTCCAAAATATATAAAGAACTCACACAACTCAACAACAAAAAAACAAACAACCCAATCAAAAAAGGGCGGAGGATATGAACAGACATTTTTCCCAAGAAGATATACAGATGGCCAATAGGCTCATGAAAAGGTGTTCAACATCACTAATCATCAGGGAAATGCAAATCAAAACTGCATTGAGATATCACCTTATACCCATTAGAATGGCTATAATCACCAAGACAAAAAATAACAAATGTTGGAGAGGATGTGGAGAAAAGGGAACCCTCATACACTGCTGGTGGGAATGCAAACTGGTGCAGCCACTGTGGAAAACAGTATGGAGATTTCTCAAAAAATTAAAAATATAAATTCCATATGACCCAGCTATCCCACTACTGGGTATTTATCCAAAGAACTTGAAATCACCAAATTCAAAGAGACTTATGCACCCCTGTGTTCATTGTAGCATTATTCACAATGGCCAAGACCAGGAAGCAACCCAAGTGCCCATTGACTGATGAATGGATAAAGAAGATGTGGCTTATATGTATATATAAATACAACGGAATATTACTCAGCCATAAAAAAAGACAAAATTGTCCCATTTGCAACAACATGGATGGACCGTGAGGGTATTATGTTAAGCGAAATAAGCCAGACAGAGAAATACAAACACTGTATGATTTCACTCATATGTGGAAGATAAAATAACTCATGGACAGCGAGAACAATTTAGTGGTTACCAGAAGGGAAGGGGGTTGGGGGTGGGCACAAGGGGTGAAAGGGTACATTTATATGGTGACTGACAAATAATAATGTGCAACTGAAATTTCACAATGTTATAAACTATTATGACCTCAATAAAAAAAAGAAAAAAATCCTCTTTCAATTAAATTACTTTTTATAATAACTCAACTTTTCCACAAGATATCGCATTTACAAAGTATTGCCTCAGACGGTATATTTTCTCCTTACTACAGCCTTGTAAGGTATGTTTATGATTGACTCTTTCCATAACACAAAGGTCACTTGTCCTATCAAGGCATTCTTTGCAGCTTGCATATGCAATGAGGATAGTGGATAAAGCTAACTATGGGAAGGCAGTGTTGCAAATGGTTTAAGAGCACAGTCTCTGAAGTCTGCCACATCTAGGTTCTTACCTCTATTTTGCCATCACTTAGCTGGCTACCTTGGGCAAATTACTTTATCTCTTGGAGCCTTAGTTTCTTTATCTATAAAATGGAAACAATATTAAGACCTACCTCATAAGGTTTGAGGATTGCATTAGACAATCCATGTAATCCATATGGCAAAGGTTCCCAAAATTTTTTGGTTCATGGTACCCTTAGTGTATCAGTAATTGTTTTGGCAGGACTCCTAAGCCAAAAGAAACACTTAACACTTCTGTTTATTGAGTAATTGGGTGCAAACATCTTTTTTTTTAAATATCTTTTTTTTTTTTTTGTGAGGAAGATCAGCCCTGAGCTAACATCCATGATAATCCTCCTCTTTTTGCTGAGGAAGACTGGCTCTGAGCTAACATCTATTGCCAATCCTCCTCTTTTTTTTTTTTCTCCAAAGCCCCAGTAGATAGTTGTATGTCATAGTTGCACATCCTTCTAGTTGCTGTATGTGGGACGCGGCCTCAGCATAGCCAGAGAAGTGGTGCATTGGTGCGCACCCAGGATCCGAACCTGGGCCATCAGTAGCAGAGCGTGCGCACTTAACCGCTCAGCCACCGGGCTGGCCAGCAAACATCTTAATAGTAGTAGTTCACGCCATGTCCGACAGATGTCACTGTGTTTCCCTCAAAAATTTAAAACATCTTACAGTACCCCTGTGAATTGGCTGTGGTACCCTGGGGTGCCTTGGTGCACAGGTTGGGACTAGAACATTGCCAGGAACATAGTGGTGCTAAGTACATGGTATTTATTATTATTGTAAAATGTTTGTGATTATTATTAGAAGGGATTTGGGTACCAAAGAGGATGCTGATCTAGTAGTTTAACTCAGATGTTGATTATCCCTGAAGAGAGAGATGACTCCATTTTTGGTAGTAGTCACTTCAAGTCCCAGGTTTCTTCTAAGTCAGCACCAACTCACCTCAGTCTGGGAGGGGAGAGTGATTTCTATGTGCACAGACAAGAAAACTTCATTCTCAAAGCAGTGCCATATTCTAGCTTTACCACTGCCAAGATTTTCCCACTCCTCTACTCTCACTCATCAGCCAAAAGTCAGTCTTTCAGAAGAGACTTCTGTATGTTAGATCAAAAATACTTCCTTCTGTCTCTACTTGCCCTCTCCCACTCTTATTTTCCTTCCCCTTCCTCCTTTTCCTCTTTCCATATCCCTCTTGGCCAGTGTCTGAAACCTGGCCCCTGCCCCATCATGATGAGGGGAAGCCGGCTACTTAATTCAGGAAAAATGATTGGTTGAACTCTGTTTTGAGTCTCAGCTTGGCCTGTGAGCCAGCAACAACAGTGGGTACTGATAGCTCACTCCTGCATACTTCCTTCCTCTCCCCTAAGGGAGCAGAGGAAAGCAATTTAAACAGGGAGACTCCAGAAGGTGGCCTGTGGGCTTGGGCAACTTTGAGAGGCTGAGGAAAGTGGAAGTGGGGGCTATGCTGAATCTCTAACTCTCAGTAATTGAGGCCCATGGGGGATCTTTGACATTTTCCTAGAGGCTAAAGATGACTTTAGTTCTAGTTGGTTGTTTAGATTCACTGAGAGGAAATCTGATGTTTGAGGGATGAAATAGCAGACCTGTCCATGCACTGTTGACTCTGGGCCTGCTTAGTGCTGGCCAGCAGAGGTCGGGAGTGGCTGGCTGGCTTTTAGCCCCGGCCGGCGGCGTTTGCTTTGGCCGTTGGGGGAAAGAGCACTTTGTGGAAAGCCAGTCTTTCTAGCCAAGGGCCTATTTTTGTCCTGAATCTGTTGAGTCCAGCCTGAAGGCTGGGTCCAGGATCAACAGAGGCCATGGAAAATGGGACTGAATGCCTGGCACCCAGAACTGTGGGCTTTGTCTTCCTGACCAAGGCATTTAGCCCTGAGCTCATGAAGGCAGGAACAATGGGGATCCGAGGTTCTTGTGGCATCAGGGCCAGAAAGAGCTAGCTGCTCTTTGCATGGTCATTGCAGCCCAGGACTGGCTGGAATACATCACTAGGCCTCACCCCTTCCCAGGCTATCCAGTTTGGAAGGTGGATGTGTGGCTAGAGCTGACATAGCTCCCAAAGTGCCTGAGGTCCCCTAAGTGGGAGCCTCCCCACACTGAGGGACCACTAGATCATTGGATCAATATCCTTACCAACCAGACAGATACTATAGGAACACAGAGAGGTATCAGTTAGGATTACTATCTTCTGGAATCTCAACGTCTTTCTGGGGAAACAGGTGATTTTCACAAAGAGATACTTTCAGTACTAGGCAAGGTAGAGTGAGGACCTCGTGTGTAGCACAAAGAAGTGCTGAAGGAGTTCAGAGAAGGTCAAGAGCCCTTGGAGAGATATGGGTGGAGTTGGGTCATGAAAAGTGAGTAAGAACCAGATAAAGATGTGATGAGAGTTCTCTTATGCTCCTAAGGCAGAAATCCTTAGAAACTGACCCAACATGTGTCTATGATTTACTGTAGGATCCTAGCCTCCAACAAGATTGTGTTCAGACTAGCATACCTGTATTGAGATGGTTCTTAACCTGAGTGACCAGAATGATCTGAATTTTTCAGACCACTGCAACTTGTTTAGAGCTGGAATAGAACTAGTGTGATGTCTGGAAGCATGAATCATCTTCCTCAAGTCCTTCTTTTACCCTGTCATTCAACCCTATCCCAATCTGAAACCCAATAGTGGCTCTTCCATTACTCTCAGGATGGTCAAACAAATGTATTTGGTATTCAAGACCTTTCACATTCTGATTCCAACCTTTTCTTCCAGCTGTTCTCTCATTCCTGGAGACTCCCAGCAATTCCATACAGGCTAAATCTCCTCGTTATCCCCTGAATCCCATGATAAGTGACTTAAAGTTATTTGTGGGCTCAGAGGACTTTGGCACCAGTGCCTCCCTCCCTTTGAGAATTTGAGATTCTCTGTGAGGTCTCTTCACTCTCTTTCAAATCCAGCATTCTCATTACATTCTTACTTAAGCTGAGTCCTATTGAAAAGTGATTCTTAGTTGCTGTAGGTCTGGGATCAGCAAACTTATTCTGTAAAGGGCCAGATAGTAAATATTTTAGGCTCTGAGAGCCATAAGGTCTTTGATGCAGCTACAACTCTGCTGTGGTTGCAGGAAAGCAGCCACAGATAATATATAAATGAATGAGCATGGCTGTGTTTCAACAAAACTTTATTTATGGACTGAAATTTGAATTTCATGTAATTTTTCACGTCACAAAATATTTTTCTTTTGATTTTTTCAACCCTTTAAAAATGTAAAAACCATTCTTAACTCACACTCTGCATAAAAATAGGCAGTAGGTTGAATATGGCCCGCAAGGCCTAGTTTGCCAACTTCTGCTTTAGAAGACAGAACTCGGACTACTGGGTGGAAACTATGGGAGAGAGAGTTTGGCTCAAAATAAAAAAGAAAGATCAGAATTGTAAGAAAATGGAATAGATTTCCCAGGAAGTTAGAACTACTCATTTTTCACCAAAGTTACTCAAGCATCACTAGTTAGGGCTATCATAGGAGGACTCAAAGGTCTTGTGCGGGCTTCGACTTAATGATTGCCAAGTCTGTAGGACTGTGATTTTGTGAGTTTTGCTTCCTCCGCATGGCCATCATTTTCCAACTGCTGGCTGTTTTCCTTTTCCTTTTGAAGGTCTGTGTGGTTGTCTCCCACTCTTCCCCACCTAGCATTTGATTATACTGTTTCAATTTACTCCCCAATTTTTTCATGTGTGTATGTACTATTTCCCTTCCAGAAACCCAGGGGTTAATGTCAAAAGGGTGAAGTTTATCAGGCAGTTGCTTCACTGTTGCCTAGCAACCATCATAGGCAGCTGTGAATTACTGCAAAGGCCTTTGTGGGAAGATGGTCTGACCCAGCCATCAGGGCAGAGTAAAGAGCAAACGAGATAATACATGTAAATGCCCTTTATTAACTATAAAAACAGAATTTAATTCCGTCTTACAGAATATCATATCCTCTTTCACTTTACTAAAAGGAATTTAAATTTGCTTCAAGAAATTTTAGCTTTTTATGCTCCCCTCCCTTACACAGTGGTTTGATCCTGCTTCTTAGAAGCATCTCCTTTCTGCCAATCCTCCACGGTAGTCTGATCCTGTTTCACAGACTGCTAGGTCCTTTATGTTCTTACTCTCCCTTCTTCTTCCTATCTTTACCCCAGAGTGGTTTGATGATACCTTATAGAAAAGCATGCCTGTTCAGCTCCGTATACATCTCAGTGGTTTGATCCTGTCTGGAGAGCATCAGCGTCTTTCCCCCTCCTGTCTCATGCCAATGATTTGATCCTACGTCATTGAGCATCAGTTTATTTTAGCTCCTCCCCCGGGGTCTACAGTGGTTTGATCCTACCTCACAGACTATTAGGTCCTTTCTGATTCCCCCTCCAGCATCACCACCACAAATGGTATGGTCCTTAACATCAGGTCCTTTTTGTACCCCCTACTAGTCTTCTAAGCAGATTGAAGCTGATTCATCTTATTCCTGATTCATCTTGATCCCTTCAGTGGCTTGTTCTTGGATTAGCAATGTAGAACTGTCCCAAATGGGTTTAAAGTTGTCAGTACTTGCTCTTGAACAGTTTAATCTTTTCTCACAAGGAAAAATTGGTTCTGACCAGTTCAAATCTATTTTGACCAGTTTAAGCTAATTCTGCAGAGCTGGAGCCTGAGGTCGGCAAACCCAGGAAGATGGCTGAAGACAATGCTGATTCAAGCCAAAGCAAGGAATCAGGTACTTACAGAAGTTGAAACTGAGTTGAGAACTGGGAAAGAAAACAGGTCAAATGAGGCATGAAAATACAGGAGCCAGAGTTGGTTGAGGGGAGGCTCGAAAGAGACTAGTTGCACTCAAACCTATTTTTTTTTTTTTTAGAGTTGAGAGGCCATTTTGAGGAGGTAATGTAGGATTTTGGTCTCTGCCATGGCATGTCTGGGAAGCAGTATGGGAGCTGATACCATCCAGCAGCCCCATCCGGCTGGAGCTGAGACTGGGTTGTATGTGGCCCCATTAATGCCTGGTTATGCAAGCCAGCCCCTGGGGCCATTCTTTGTGTCTGGCCTTATCTCAGGATGCAATTATTAGAGTCCCAAACCACGAATGACAACCTTCCCACCCCTTTAACTGTGGATGGTCATGATGCTTTTTACCTGTTTAGGGATACTATTTACGTTAGAAGAAAGGACTAGTAAATCTTGAAGAAAAGAGCTAATTACAATAGGTAAGACATGAAGTGAATGAGTCAGTTAATTAGAATTGAGTTGAGGACTATACCTTGCAATTTTCAGAGAGATGTATAAGAGAAGGTGGTAGATTGAAAACAGTATCTAATCTCTCACCTGTGGGACTGGTTCTATTTCCTTATTGTTGTGGGCTGAAGTAGAAATTGACCTGTGTTATCTGGATTTCTTCCAGATGGTTGTCTTTCTGTCTTTCGTGGGGACTGCAGTGTGAAGGGTAGGGATTGAAAAAATAGAGGATAAAAAAATGAAAGTTTTATAGACTGTAGCCTTTCTAATTTGTGTAAAATCTCTGCAGTGGGACAGTGGGCAGGTGGGATGCTTTGATGACGAGTGACAGAATGCTGCAAGATTGAGGGTGGGGTTGGAGCTCTGGTTTGGCGCAATATGGCTCAACATCTTTTCTGCAGATGGATGAGGCTCTTTGGCTGCTTACCTGTAAGGTGAAAAAGAAAGGATTCCTAGAATGGCATAGGAACTTAGCTGCCTGGGAAGGAAATTGGTCTTTCTGTGAGAGAATTTGGCTTAGGATCCAGTAAATTGAAAGATGTCTTTTAGGAAGATGGATTCAGTTAGCCACTGCCTATTTCTTGACAGGGTAGGATGGTGGCCATTTTAGTTAAGGCAGTTGAATGGCACTTCCAAATGTTGAGATAGAAAAGAAAAATCAGAAGATTTGGAGTTAGATAACCCAGGTTTTGAATCCTGTTCTGCTATTTGGTTTGTGGATCTTGAGCAAATTATCTAACCTCCTAAAGACTTGTTTTTCTCATTTGTAAAATAAAATTAATATCTCTGCTCTAAAAAATAAGAACCTTAGAGTTTAATGCTTTTTGGAGCAAAGTAGCTGCCATTTAACATTTTTGTTTGATTAAACTAGATTGTGTGGCAGGGATTATTTTTGTGTATGTGTGTGTATGTGTGGGAAAATAGTACATAATTTAGCTTGATAAAGACAATTTCTTTTTAAATTTTCAGCAATCTTGCCCCCAAATGAAGCTATTGACCTGTTTTGAGGAGCAAAGGAGAAATTGTTCATTGAAGTACTTTATAAACTATAAATCACGATATAGATGTGAACAATTGTTATTTTTATAATAATATGTTGATTATCATTAAAACAACACTCAGAAAAGCCACAGCATAAAATGGCTTCTGGTGTTGCAGACTCACAGATATCTCTGGTTCCAGATTCAGTTCCTATTTCCTCCTGGACCTGTGGCCACTAGAAACTCTGAGATATGGTATGTAGCATCATAAACTACGGTGACCCACGGTGTGGGGTGGGAGGTGGGGGGTATCATGTCAGAGATATAGGTGATAGGTGTGGCCTTGTGTAAACAGGGTAGGGTATCACAATCTGTCCTTTAGCCACAAACATATTGAAATTATTTTATTGCAAGGCAAGCCTGGAATACCTCACCTGGATTCTGTTACCCTCCCAGAAAACAGCAGGATCAGGTAAAGGAGCAACAGGAAGGGCAAAGATGTGGAACTTCATGACGGTGGAGGTCCTAATTCTGCCATTCATAGGTGAGGGGAATGGGAGCCAGGTCAGGCAGTAGAGACTGAGCTTGAAAAAACTAAATTTCAATATATTTGTGATCATAATAGCCCCATTAGGAAGCTGTGTCTTATATTCAGATTTGTGGGCTTGGAAAAGTGGCCTTTTCTGGTAGGGTCATTTGACTAATAGATGTAAGTATGTGATGGTTACAGTGTATCTGTACTGCAGCAAGGTGCATGACAAAGATTTTTATTTTTATGACATCTTGGTGAACAAGATGGAGGAAACATGAGCTGGAACATCATTCCTTTAGTTGGATTCTGAAATAATTTTTTTAAAACGTACTATTATTTATTGAGCACTTACTATGTGCCAGGCATTGTGCTAAGTACTTTATGTGCATTAATTATTTAATCCTTACAACAGCCTGATGAGCTATGTGTTATTAGCTCCATCATACAGATGAGGAAACCATTTACAAAGGGTGCTAATTATTGACTCTCTGTTTCTCTAGAGCAGGAAATCTTAAGTGTGTGTGCGTGTATGGGTCGGGGTGGGGGGGGAGGATGGGTAAGGGTACATTCTCTGAGGGCTTTATCAGAATCACCTGGATGAGAGTTTTTCTGTACCACATAGGCCTTTCTTTGCCATTACAGTACTCCCTAGAGTACTGTAGGGAGTACTGTAAGAGTACTTTAGAAGGCCTGCCCCTCCTTAGGTATCTCTGATGTTTTATGAGCTACTGTGATTGATGTGAATGGGTGGTAGGAAGGGCCCTCGGGTGTATTGAAGGAAGAAAAAAGGTTGAGCTTCACTATTACAAAGAGAGATCCTTGGCGGTAGGCTGTATAGCTCTGTACCTGGCTCTGTCTTGGCTTCAGCATTTTAATTAATGTCTTGGATGGAGATGTATAAAAGTATGCTTATCAAACATTGAGAGAAGTGGACTGGGAGGGGAAGTATATATACTGGATGACAGAACCAGGAATTCAAGAAGAATTTACTAGACTACAAAGATGGTTCAAAACCAACAAAATTAATTTCATAAGAATAAATGTGACATCTTGCATAAGTTTCATAAAATTAAAAAAAACCTTGCAATTCTACAGGATGAGGATATGTTTAATATTGCTGCCAAAAAAGTTAATAGAAACTCAGGCTGCATTAATAGTAGTATAGAGTCTAGAATGAGGGAGGTGATGACTCCACTTTTTGTAAGTTTGTAGAACCATACCTCAAGTATTGTGCTCAGTCATGGCAATTATCTTTTAAAGAGGGACAAAGACAAAACAGAGGTTAAGAAGAGAAGGCTGGTGGGAAGGGTGAGGCATGATTGCTGTCTTCCACTATCTGTAGGGGTAATAAGAAAGAGGATTTTATCTGTACGATGTGACCCCAAGGGACAGAATTAGGGTTGCTAGGTGGAAGTTATAGCAGAGCTGACTGAAGATGAAATGGGCTATGTTAGAAGGGAATGAGTTCTCTATCATAGGAAACATTTAAGCAAAAGCTGGCTGACTACTTGTTAGGGATTTAAGTTTTGCTACAAAACCTCAAATGCAGCCTTAATTGTACAGTTCAATGGCTTGAGAGAATTTGCCATGAGCATTTCTTGAATGTTCTTTGTCTGGTTGATGGAGGGGGTGGTGATCAGAAAGGAGAGGTATAGGGTAAACCCTGATAATAACTAGTAAATCAAAGGAAACTCTGGGGTTAGCTGGTGTGGCCCAGCCAAGGATGACACCGAAGGAAGGAAACATTTACCAAGCACCTAGTATACGCCTGGTGCTTTTACACATATTATTTCTTAATTTTCACAACACTTTCTTAATTAGAAATGCTAATAATTATTAATTATTAACATTTCTTTTACGGATGAGAAAACGGAGGCTCAGAGAGGTTAAGTGACTTGCCCAAGGTCATGCATCTAGTAAGTGACTTGGGGGAGCACATCAGAACCATATGTAGGGAAAAATGTGACAAAATTTCTACTTTTTACCTGATCACTTCTCCAGTTAAGTAAAGAGCTGGTATTGCCAGAGGCAAGGCAGGACTGTGTGGACAAGTGCGTCATGCTGGGCTGGGTGCCTGGAGTAGATGAGAATATCATGAAGATATATGATCAGCCTCTAGTCCAGCAGGTCCTGGAGGATGGTGTTGGAATGCAGCTGAGCTATTACACAAGCTAAATGGCATGACTGTTTATTCATAATCTCTGTACCTTATACGGAACACTATCTTCCATAGACTCTCAGAATGGCACTGCTGTAAGAGGATGTAAAGATCTTCAAAGTCCAGACAAGCCTATCTATTTTGAAGAACAGGGAACTGTGGTCCAGAGAGGAAAAAGGACTTCTACAACTGCTTCCACTTAATAATTTTGCCCCTGATATTGCTAGGGATTTATTTTTTTTAAATGTAATCTAGCAAATTTAGGATTAGAATTTTTTAGAGCAGATTACTTTTTCAGGAAGGACCAACTCCCCCATGAAATTTGCTGCTCTGTTTCAGAGCTACAAGATAGATATATAATGTTCTGGTTTGTTTTTTTCCTAGTATTATAGAAGCTAGCATAATAAAAACAGAAAAAGCATCAACTTTAGAATTAGACAGATTGGGTTTAATTTCTTTACTGGAACCCATGGGAAATTCTTTAACTTCTTTGAGCCTCAGATTCATTCCCTGTGAAAATAGGAATACTAATAGTTTGATTTTAGCCATGTACAATTTGAGGTGCTTGTGGAAAATCCAGGTGGAGAGATTTAGGAAAAGCTGAAGCTCAGGAGAATGTCTCAGTCTGGAGATACAGATTTGAGAATCAACAGCCAGGGCGAAGGTACATAAAGCCACATGCATGGATGGCATAGCCTAGGCTTAGTGATCTCTTCCACATGACGGCTCTTCAGCTAGTTGAGGTTGACAATCATGTTATCCAGATTGTTCAATTTTCTGGGTATAACATACCTAGATTTCAGAATTATCTTTGACAATTCTGTATTTGTCTTGGATTCCAGCCTCTTCATCAACCAAGTTGTCCTTTTGAGGACATATCATATTTTGGTTTTATTGCTCTTGAGGTGTGGTGTTCTAAAGCTAAACACAGTAATCCTGGTATGCTATGGAGTGGGAGCAAGACCATTACCTCCTTCATTCTAGATACTATACTTTTGTTTGTGTGGCCTAAGATTGCATTAGTTCATTTTTGGTCTCCGTGTTCACCACTGACTCATGTATATTGTTGACTAAACCTCCTAAGTCTTTTAGCAGGTACTACTGATAAGCCATATTGTTGATCCCCCAATCATGAAATAGTGATTGTTTGTGGCAGTGAGTCTCAAACCCTAGCATGCATAAGATTTACCTGGGAAGCTTGTTAAAAATGCAGATTCTGGGTACCCATTCACCAATATTCTGAATCAATAGGTCTGCAATGGGGCCCAGGAGTCTTTGTTTTAACAAACACTTCAGGTGACTCTGATGCAGGTTGTCCTTGACAATACTCTGAGAAATACTGTCCTATGGCATGGAAAGAACTGCATTTGACCTATTCTAGTCCCTGGCAGTGACTTGTCCTGTAGCCCCATGCCTGGCCCTGCTTCACTGAAGAAAGTAGCCAGGAAGTGGTTGTAAGATATCACCAGCCCTATCTCACTTTTTAATATCCAACACTTGGATTTAGTGGAAAAGGTAAGATTTTTTTCCCTTGCTTTTCCATTTTTTGAAGCTTCTTAGAATTTCTGGAACTGGCTGACCTGTGTTTAGAAGGGTACTTCATTGGGAACCAAAATGATACAGAGCTCAAGAGGTGAGGTTCATTGATTGGTGATTGCTGGCTTGTTACCTCCCAAAAAGATTTGATACACTATCCATTAAACTAAATTTCAGGTGTATTAAAGAGTTTTAAAGACTTAAAAATTAGAAGAAAATATAGGTGAGTAAATTATTTCTTCTTTGCATAGGCTTAAAATAATATTTGATATGACAAAGGAAAAGGTTATATGTTTGCATATATAAAAATGAAAACCTCTGTAAATCTAAAACATGAACAAAATTAAAATACAAATGATAAGCTGGAAAACTGTGCAACAAATATGACAAATGCAGTCGATCCTCATTTGTGTATTCTATATTTGTGAATTCACCTACTTACTAAAATTTATTTGTAACCCCAAAATCAATACTTATGGTTCTTTTGTGGTCATTCGTGAATATGTGCAGTGGCAAAAAATTTGTTTGGCTCAATGTGCATGTTCCCAGCTGAGGTCCAAGAAGGCTATTCTCTGTATTCTTGTTTCAGCTCACATACTGTAAATAAGTGTACTTTTCATGGTCTATTTAGTGCCATGTTTTTCATATTTTTATGCTTTTTGTTGGTGATTTTGCTTTTTAAAATGTCCCCCAAGCATAGTGCTGAAGTGCTATCTAATGTTCTTGAGCGCAAGAAGGCTGTGAAATGCCTTACGGAGAAAATACATGTGTTAGATAAGCTTAATTCAGGCATGGGTTATAGTGCTGTATATTGTGAGTTCAATGTTAATGAATCAACAATATATATGTATATTTATGTTTTATAAAGTTGCTGCAAACACTGAATTAGCAAATCCTGAACCACTGTTCCTGGGGAAATACAGGAGCCTAACTACTGTGAATAATGAGAATCGACTGCATGTATTTATAATTACTATATAACATGCTCAATATATCAAAATACATGTAAATTAATTAAAAAAATAGCAAGATCCCAGTCAAAAAATGAGCAAAGGAAATATATAGGTAATCTGAAGAATAGGGAAAACAAACCATGTATATTAACATTATTGAAAAGAGTCTTCCATTTTATTAGTAATCAAGGAAATCAAATTGAAGCAATGATGACATGTCATTTTTTGCTACCTATCAAATTAAAAAAAATAGACAAGATAGTACTCTATGCTGGTGAGAGTGCTGTGTGATGACCATTCTTGTACATTGCTAGTAGATTAAATTGCTATGTTGTTTTGGGAAGTAGTTTGATGGTATGTATCAACAGCTCTAAAGATCTTAATACCTTATGACTCAGAAATTCAATTTTTAAGAATGTTTCCTGAGGAAATAAAGGTTCAGATAAAGATTTATATACCTTCAGTATAAAATTATTTGTAAAAACGAGAATGAGAATGAAAGTGGAAATACCCAAGAATAAGGGAACAGATATATTATAGATGGAAACAGGATAGAAGACTTATAAAAATATTAAAAACATTTTTAAAGAAAAGTTAATGAAATGGGAAAATATTCATGATTTAATTGATATAAAGCAGATTATGAAATATATGATAAAATTAAATTATGCTAAAATTATATATACAAAAGCTAAATTAACCTCAAAATAAGTAAGTTTATTTAAGAGTAAAGCATATTCTATTGTATGTGTCTTTAATTTCTAACCAGGAACTAGTGGTGGAGGGTATCACCTTAGCTGCTGCTTGGTAATGATTTTTGGGTGGTGGGACAATGGGTTTTGTCAGAACAGGGAACTGGGAACCTCTGGACTGGACCAGGCCAGGGAAGGATGGAAGTTGGGCTCCTTCTCTTCTCTCTGCCCCTCTCCCCTTTCCTTCCCACTCCCCTCCCCCCTTCTCTTTCTCTCCCTGTCTCTCCCTCTCTGTCCCTCCATCCCCCTCTCTCCCTCTCTGCCTTTCCCTCCTTCCTTCCCTCTTTGCCTCCCCCCACCTTTGGTAATGCAGAGAACGGAAAGATTCACTCAGATTTGGGTGAAGAGGTGATGTGGGCAGGATCTTGGAAGGCTTCAAGGAGAAGGTGACATTTGAACTGAGCAATGAAGGATATGTAGGATTTTTCTAGGTGGAAAATGCAGGGCAGATCTTGACCTTATTAGCTTCTAAAAGTCAATGATGCTACCCTAGACTATAAAAGCAATGCCTTTGAAAGGCACTGAGAGTGATTTTCCTTTGGTATGGCTGCCCCTAGAATTTTCTAGTGCTTTTACTCAGAGTCCAGGTAAGTTATATTCTGATGCCATGATCTTGAGATCAATAGAGGATGGACACAGAAAAAAATTTAAGAATTCCACATCTTTTGGTTAATCAGGCATGTAATGTGGAGAATGGATTAAGGGTGGGGAGATATTGGGGAGAGAAGGAGAAAGGAACAAATGTTTGTTGAGAACAAAAATTTGTTGCAGAGCTACAGCTCTTATCTCATTTAATTTTACTGAGTGCACTTAACAATACTATAAAGTAGGCAATTAATCCAATTTTAAAGATCAGAAGTAATGAGGGCCTGAAGGAGGGTGGGATAGAGAAGGTGGTTAGGAGTGGATGTATGTAATTTAGATTTTGGAAATAAAATTGGATGTAGCAGTAGCAAGGGTGGAGAGATTATTAATCAGCTTAACTGTAATGTGCAGATAACCATTGGGACTCTGCTTAGTTCACAGGGTTGTACCAAAGTTAGGTGAAATAAGGGCTGTGGCACTGCTCTGTAAACTGCAGACCACTGTACCAATGAGAGATGCTCAGAAGCTTTGAGCTTTGGCAACTTGGGAGGATGGAAAGGCTATTAATGAAAGTGGGGACTCAGGAGGAAGAGTATATTGGAGGGAAGATGATATTCCCTAATTCTTCAACACCTCTTCCTGTGCGTGTTAGTTCATCCTTCTCATGGCATTTGCTAGTGTTTTCTACCATTGTGTATAGAGATTCCATACATGTAAATATCTGTAAATGCATTAACTGTCTCTAGAATGAGATACAAGAAACTTTTAACAGTAATTGCCTCTAGAGAGGGGAACTGGGTGGGAGTGGGAAGAACACTTACTTTTCACTTTGTACCCTTTGTACTTTTTGAATTGTGTATCATATGGATGTGTTACCTGCTTTAAAAGGAAAATTATAAAATAGACTAAAAAACAAAATAGAAAAACCTTATAATCCCCCAAAACATTTACATCTCCTGTACCTTAATCTCAGAGTTTCCCCTGTGACCAATGTCCTTACTTATTCATGAAGCTTTTCCCTGATCAACCTAACCCATATCCTATCTTTTCTGACCACTTGACGTGGGAGCCAGTGGGAAGAAGGGAATTTGAGCTAGCAAGTGTAGACACTACTCTTGCAAAAGATTAGTGGTGAAAGGAAGGGTATTAGGTAAAGTGTGACCTTGGGGTCAACAGAGAGTTTCTAATTTAGTATTTCTTTATTTGTGGGTAGGAGAGACTTTTGCATCTATTTATGGGTGGAGGAAAAGAAGCCTGGAGAGAAGGGAGAGAAATTGAAGATAAAGGAAAGGGAGGCGTTGCAAACAGGCTAGTAGCTTAGGAAAACTATCAGCAATATTGAGATAGAGTTGTAAATGAATGTGTTTTTAGGGAACTGTTTAGAAATAGCTCTTAAAAACCCAAAAAGCCCTCTGTAGGGAACCAGATCCCAGAACAGGCCCCTCTATGGCCATTTACAATAGCAGCTCTTGGGTCCATTGAGATCTGTCAGGTATTCATTTAACAAATGTTAAATGATTACTATGAGTAAGGCGCAGCACAGGGCAAGGGTTGTGTGGCTTAATTAAATGTACTGACTTGACATTCATGAAGGGGAGAAAGTTTCGGTGAGAATAAGGCTTGAATATAGTTTTGGTGATGGATTCTGGGGGTCTAAGTATTGTGGATTCTAACAGAGCCGCTACAGTGCTTGGTTCCTAGTAGGTGTTCAGTAAGTGTTTGTGACATAATTCGTTTATTGAGCACCTCCTATCAATCAAGCACTGTGCTAGGCTCTGGGACCACATAGGTAAGTTAGACAAGGTCCTACTTTTTGAGGTGCTTAGGTTTAGTGGTGGTTACAATGGGGTGATAAGTTTTATGGCAGAGGTGCAAACAAGGGTAAGAGGTGACCTACCCCAGAAACAGAACCAGATTACAGTGTGTGGAGGGATGAGTATGGGAAGAGGAAGTGAAGACAATGAATGTAGACTGTTCTTTCAAGAAGCTTGGTTAGGAAAAGAAGGAAAGAGAGGGCAGCAAACAGAGAGAGGCAGGGTTGAGGGACTGTTTCTTAAATGATGAGAGGTCTGAACATATTGTTGTGCAGAGGAGAAAGAACCGTCAGACAGGGGAGGGATGAAGATTCAAAAGTAAGGGCACTGATTGATGGAAAGAGTTCTACGAGGGTATCAGAAGGGGTGAGAGATAAAGCTGGCCAGGAATTCTTGGAAAAATTATGTGACACTGAGAACTTTCCTGAAACAGGATACCGTGAATTTTCAGGTGGTACCAGGTCAAAATATGATAAGTTAAGAGTATGAAAAAGATAGTGATTGACATAACGGATTGCAGGGCCCAGGCCAGTCAGGGAAGAAAATTAGGCTGGAGGGGACTGACAAATTGGGAGAAAACAGGAGACCAAAGAATAGGAGTAGTAGGAATAAGAAGGAAGTAAAAACTTTTAATGGGAAAAACATAGCCAGAGAGTGGGATATATGAATTTAATATCTTAAGGTGGAGCAGTTCTGCGTGATGAAATGACCCTGGATGTGGCCATGGTTCTGGACCACTGAAGTGCAGGGAAAGGTCGCTGGAATTGAGCCAAGAAAGCAGTGCTCTATTGTTTATCTTTATGGATGTTCAAGTGCCTTCACGATACAAAGACTTGCATGAGGAGCCAGACATTCAATTTATGTTTAGGAGAAACTAGGATGTAGGCAGATACTAGTGATGAAACTCATTGGTAGGAAAAAGCTAGTGTCTCAGTTGTCATCACCTACCCTTTCAGGCAAAGAAGCAGATGAAAGGAGATGTGCTGGATATCTGTGAGCTTGGCTTCCCCTCCTTGAAGGGCTTCTAAGGGAATGAGATGGCAGACTCGGGCTTCAGAGGATGTTTGACCTCTGACTGTGGAGTCTAGCCTGTCCTAGTAGCGCCAGCTTCCTAAAGGCCTAGCCAGCAGGGTCAGGCAGTCAGTGTCTGTGGCTAGCCAGTAATATGCAACTTCTCAGAAGCAGTGAGAGGTGTAGGGATGAGGAGAAACTGAATCACACAAAAGAGATGGAAACAACACGTTCTGGGCTGAGTAATTCCCCAGAAAGTGTAGCGAGCTGCTGGTCTGTCCATGCGTTTCCACAGTCTTTACAAGAACAGCAGTGAGTAATAACATATGAAACAGTTTATCTCATTGATGCTGTGAGAGGAACATCAGGCAGTGAGGCTAAGTTTTCCTTGTGTCTAGAAAAGCTTTTGAGGTACAATTTTGGTTACCAATTGGCTCCAGAGGTTAGATCCTAGTCGGGGAGGTATCCCAGAGGAAGAGTAGTAACAGATAGAGGCTCCCAGCTTTGGAGGTACTTGTGAGGAAAACCCAGAGAAAATAGGGAATAGCTTCAAAACGCCCCAAGCTGTCCTCTTTTCATAACAACAGCAAACAACAACAAATTAAAATGATGATGATAGCAGCTAACACTTATATAGCACTTACTCTATGCCAGGCACTGTTTTAAGCTCTTTATACATATTATTGTTTTCAAGACTTACAACAATCCTGTGAGCTAGGTACTAATATCCCTATTTTCCTAAGAAAGCTATACATTGTTTTCCCAGGATTTATCCCCACTCTACCCCTACTGTGGTAGCTTCAGTCCTGGGTATGTACATTAAGGTAGAGACTGTTGCCTGGCTGAAACTTTGGAGATTGTTTTGACCACATGGTTTAGACCATGCTGTAGGAATCAGGTGTTGCTCTGAGGCAAACCTGACAGACAGAAGCCTTCATGGAGGATTTTATAACATCTGAAATTATAATAATATGCATAAATATGCTTGTAAATATATAAGTTATCTCTGGAATGTAACACAGGAACTTTTAACAATGTTTTCCTCTAGTAAGTTTAACTGTGTGCATGTTTACTATATGCATGGATTACCCTTTAAAAAAAAAAAAAACCAAAACAAACCCCACACAGAGAGTAAAAGAGAATCAGTTTCCAAATACTCTTCTGAAAATTCCATTTTCCCATCTTTCCATTTTCCCCTAAATAACTCCAACACTCTTTTACAGATGACAAGACTTAGGGTAGGGGAGGGAAACTTCACAGCTCTCCTGTGAAGAGAAATCCTCTCGAGCTTGCTGCTGCAATTTTTGCCATTTTTTTCCTGAGAGGGTTTATTGTATCCTATAACATTCCAAATAGGTTCATAACAAACCTCTAAAGTGTACATTGTATATTTTATATTCCAAATAGACAAAAAAGTAGACGTTTGCCACCATTCCTACCTATACCTTTATTTAAGTGGGAGATTTAACAATCTCCAAAGGTCTGAGGTCCGCTGGGTGTTTGCTTTAACAGAAACATTCTATTTCAGTTAGCCTGAGGGACCTAAAGTGAAGAAGACCATCATGCAGATGTCTGTCATTCAAAAGAGTTTTCTGCACCCTTGGAATTCATTACAAATTCTTTTATTTTCTATTTTTTTTATTGAGGTCATAATAGTTTATAACATTGTGAAATTTCAGTTGTACATTACTATTTGTCAGTCACCATATAAATGTGCCCCTTCACCCCTTGTGCCCACCCCCTAACCCCCTTCCGCTCTGGTAACCACTAACTGTTCTCTTTGTCCATGTGTTAGTTTATCTTCCACATATGAGTGAAATCATACAGTGTTTGCCTTTCTCTGTCTGGCTTATTTCGCTTAACATAATACCCTCAGTGTCCGTCCATGTTGTTGCAAATGGGACAATTTTGTCTTTTTTTATGGCTGAGTAGTATTCCGTTGTATTTATATATACATATATGCCACATCTTCTTTATCCATTCATCAGTCGATGGGCACTTGGGTTGCTTCCTGGTCTTGGCCATTGTGAATAATGCTGCAATGAACACAGGGGTGCATAAGTCTCTTTGAATTTGGTGATTTCAAGTTCTTTGGATAAATACCCAGTAGTGGGATAGCTGGGTCATATGGAATTTATATTTTTAATTTTTTGAGAAATCTCCATACTGTTTTCCACAGTGGCTGCACCAGTTTGCATTCCCACCAGCAGTGTATGAGGGTTCCCTTTTCTCCACATCCTCTCCAACATTTGTTATTTTTTGTCTTGGTGATTATAGCCATTCTAATGGGTATAAGGTGATATCTCAATGCAGTTTTGATTTGCATTTCCCTGATGATTAGTGATGTTGAACATCTTTTCATGAGCCTATTGGCCATCTGTATATCTTCTTGGGAAAGATGTCTGTTCATATCCTCCGCCCTTTTTTTGATTGGGTTGTTTGTTTTTTTGTTGTTGAGTTGTGTGAGTTCTTTATATATTTTGGAGATTAACCCCTTGTTGGATATATGGTTTGCAAGTATTTTCTCCCAATTGGTGGGTTGTCTTTTCGTTTTGTTCCAAGTTTCCTTTGCCTTGAAGAAGCTCTTTAGTCTGATGAAGTCCCACTTGTTTATTTTATCTTTTGTTTCTCTTGCCTGGGTAGACATGGTATTTGAAAATATCCTTCTAAGACCCATGTCAAAGAGTGTACTGCCTATAATTTCTTCTAGGAGTTTTATGGTTTCAGGTCTTACCTTCAAGTCTTTGATGCATTTCGAGTTAATTTTTGTGTATGGCTAAAGATAATGGTCTACTTTCATTCTTTTGCATGTGGCTGTCCAGTTTTCCCAGCACCATTTACTGAAGAGCCTTCCCTTTCTCCCTTGTATGTTCTTAGCTCCTTTGTCAAAGATTAGCTGTCGGTAGATGTGTGGCTTTATTTCTGGGCTTTCAATTCTGTTCCATTGATCGGTGTGTCTGTTTTTGTACCAGTACCATGCTGTTTTGATTACTATAGCTTTGTAGTATATTTTGAAATCAGGGATTGTGATGCCTCCAACTTTGTTCTTTTTTCTCAGGTTTGCTTTAGCTATTCAGGGCCTTTTGTTGCCCCATATGAATTTTAGGATTCTTTGTTCTATTTCCGAGAAGAATGTCATTGGGATTCTGATTGGGATTGCATTGAATCTGTAGATTGCTTTAGGTAGTATGGACATTTTAACTCTATTTAATTCTTCCCATCCATGTGCATGGAATATCTTTCCATTTCTTTACATCATCATCGATTTATTTCAATAATGTCTTATAGTTTTCATTGTATAGGTCTTTCACCTCCACCTCCATGGTTAAATTTATTCCTAGATATTTTATTCTTTTTGTTGCTATTGTAAATGGGATTGTATTCTCGAGGTCTCTTTCTGTTAGTTCGTTATTAGAGTATAGAAATGCAACTGATTTTTGTAAGTTGATTTTGTACCCTGCGCCTTTCCTGTAGTTGTTGATTATTTCTAATAGTTTTCTGATGGATTCTGTAGGGTTTTCTATATATAAAATCATGTTGTCTGCAAACAACAAGAGTTTTACTCCTTCATTGCCTATTTCGATTCCTTTTATTTCTTTTCCTTGCCTCATTGCTCTGGCCAAAACCTCCAGTACTATGTTGAATAAAAGTGGTGAGAGTGGGAACCATTGTCTTGTTCCTGTTCTCAGAAGGATGGCTTTCAGTTTTTCCCAATTGAGTATGATGTTGGCTGTGGGTTTGTCATATATGGCCTTTATCATATTGAGGTGCTTTCCTTCTATACCCATTTTTTCTGTTTCTTTGTTTATTTTGTTGGTGAGGAAGATTAGCCCTGAGCTAACATCTGTTGCCAATCCTCTTCTTTTTGCTGAGGAAGATTGGCCCTGGGCTAACATCCATGCCCATCTTCCTCTACTTTGTATGTGGAACGCCTGCCACAGCATGGATTTATAAGTGGTGCATAGATCTGCACCTGGGATCCGAACCTGTGAACCCTGGGCCACCGAAGTGAAGCACACGCAATTAACCACTATGCCACTGCACCAGCCTCCACTTTCTATCCCCATTTTATTGAGAGTTTTTGTCATAAATGGACGTTGTATCTTGTGAAATGCTTTCTCTGCATCTATTGAGATGATCATGTGGTTTTTATTCCTCATTTTGTTAATGTGGTGTATCACATTGATTTGGGGATGTTGAACCATCCCTGCATCCCTGGTATAAATCCCACTTGATCCTGGTGTATGATCCTTTTAATGTATTGCTGTATTCGGTTTGCCCACATTTTATTGATGATTTTTGCATCTATGTTCATCAGCGATATTGGTCTGTAATTTTCCTTCTTTTTATTGTCCTTGTCTGGCTTTGGTATCAGGCTGATGTTGGCCTTGTAGAGTGTGTTAGGAAGTGCTCCATCTTCCTCTATTTTCTGGAATAGTTTGAGAAGGATGGGTATTAAATCTTTGAATGTTTGGTAGAATTCTCCAGAGAAGCCATCTGGTCATGGACTTTTATTTTCTGGGAGGGTTTTGATTACTGGTTCAATCTCATTACTTCTGATTGGTCTGTTCAGATTCTCTATTTTTTCTTGATTCACTTTTGAGAGGTTATATGAGTTGAAGAATTTATCCATTTCTTCTAGATTGTCAAACTGGTGGGCGTTTAGTTTTTCATAGTATTCTCTTATAATCCTTTGTATTTCTGTGGTATCCATTGTAATTTCTCCTATTTCACTCCTGATTTTATTTATTTGAGCCTTCTCTCTTTTTTTCTTAGTGAGTCTGGCTAAGAGTTTGTCAATTTTTATCTTCTCAAAGAAACAGCTCTTACTTTCATTGATCCTTTCTACTGTTTTTTTTTTTTTTGGCTTCAATTTCATTTATTTCTGGTCTATTTTTTATTATGTACTGCCTTCTGCTGACTTTGGGCTTTGTTTATTCTTCTTTTTCTAATTCAGTTAGGTGTAGTTTAAGATTGCTTATTTGAGATTTTTCTTGTTTGTTAAGGTGGGCCTGTATTTCTATGAATTTCCCTCTTAGGACCAATTTTGCTGCATTCCATATGAGTTGGTATGGTGTATTTTCATTTTCATTAGTCTTCAGGTATTTTTTGATTTCTCCTTTAATTTCTTCAATGATCAATTGGTTTTTCAGTAGCATGTTATTTTGTCTCCACATATTTGTCATTTTCCCAGCTTTTTTCTTGTAGTTGATTTCTAGTTTCATAGCATTATGGTCAGAAAAGATGCTTGTTATGATTTCAATCTTCTTAAATTTATAGAGGCTTTCCTTGTTTCCCAGCATATGGTCTATCCTTGAGAATGTTCCATGAACACTTGAGAAGAATGTGTGTTCTGCTGTTTTTGGATGGAGTGTTCTGTATATATCTATTAAGTCTGTCTGCTCTAGTTTTCATTTAATTTCATTATTTCCTTATTGACTTTGGGTATGGATAATCTATCCACTGATGTAAGTGGGGTGTTAAGGTCCCCTACTATTATAGTGTTGTTATTAATTTCTCCTTTTAGGTTTGTTAATAGTTGCTTTATGTATTTTGGTGCTCCTGTGTTGGGTGCATATATATTTATAAGTGTTATGTCTTCTTGGTGGAGTGTCCCTTTTGTCATTATATACTGCCCCTCTTTGTCTCTCATTGCCTGCTTTATCTTTTTTTTTTAAATTTTTTGATTATTGCAGTAACATTGGTTTATAACATTGTGAAAATTTCAGGTGTACATCATTATGCTTCTATTTCCGCATAGATTACATCATGTTCGCCACGAAAATACTAATTACAACCCACCACCACACACATGTACCGAATTATCCCTTTCACCCTCTTCCCTCCCCTCTTCCCCTCTGGTAACCACCAATCCAATCTCTGTCTCTATGTGTTTGTTTATTGTTGTTGTTATCTACTACTTAATGAAGGACATCATACGGTATTTGACCTTATCCCTCTGACTTATTTCACTTTGCATTATACCCTCAATGTCCATCCATGTTGTCACAAATGGCTGGATTTCATCATTTCTTATGGCTGAGTAGTATTCCATTGTGTATATATACCACAGCCTCTGTATCCATTCATCCCTTGATGGGCACTTAGGTTGCTTCCAAGTCTTGGCTATTGTGAATAATGCCGCAATGAACACAGGGGTGCATGTACTTTTACAAATTGGTGTTTTGAAGTTCTTTGGATAAATACCCAACAGTGGAATAGCTGGATCATATGGTAGTTCTATCCTTGATTTTTTGAGGAATCTCCATACTGTTTTCCACAGTGGCTGCACAAGTTTGCATTCCCACCAGCAGTGTTCCCTTGGGGAACTCCCTATGAGAGTTCCCTTCTCTCCACATCCTCTCCAACACATGTTGTTTCCTGTCTTGTTAATTATAGCCATTCTGGCGGGCGTGAGGTGATATCTCATTGTAGTTTTGATTTGCATTTCCCTGATAGTGATTTTGAACATCTTTTCATGTGTCTGTTGGCCATCTGTATATCTTCTTTGGAGAAATATCTGTTCAGGTCTTTTGCCCATTTTTCAATTGGGTTGGTAGTTTTTTTGTTGTTGAGATACATGAGTTCTTTATATATTTTGGAGATTAAGCCCTTATCAGAAGTATGGTTTGCAAATATCTTCTCCCAATTGTTAGGTTGTCTTTTCGTTTTGTTGATGGTTTCCTTTGCTGTGCAGAAGCTATTTAGTTCCGTGTAGTCCCATTTGTTTGTTTTTTCTATTGTTTCTCTTGCCCGGTCAGATGTAGTGTTTGAAAAGATGTTGCTAAGACCAATGTCAAGGAACATACTGCCTATGTTTTCTTCTAGAAGTTTCACAGTTTCAGGTCTTACATTCAAGTTTTTAATCCATTTGGAGTTAATTTTTGTGTATGGTGTAAGTTAAGGGTCCACTTTCATTTTTTTGCATGTGGCTATCCAGTTTTCCGAACACCATTTGTTGAAGAGACTTTCTTTTCCCCATTGTATATTCTTGACTCCTTTGTCAAAGATTAGCTGTCCATAGATGTGTGGGTTTATTTCTGGTCTTTCGATTCTATTCCATTGATCTGTGTGTCTGTTTTTGTGCCAGTACCATGCTGTTTTGGTTACTATAGCTTTGTAGTATATTTTGAAATCAGGGAGTGTGATACCTCCAGCTTTGTTCTTTTTTCTCAGGATTCCTTTAGCTATTCACAGTCTTTTGTTGTTCCATAAATTTTAGGATTCTTTGTTCTATTTCTGTGAAAAATGTTGTTGGAACTTTGATGGGGATGGCATTGAATCTATAGATGGCTTTAGGAAGTATGGACATCTTAACTATGTTAATTCTTCCAATCCAAGAGCATGGAATATCTTTCCATTTCTTTGTGTCTTCTTCAATTTCTTTCAGAAATGTTTTATAGTTTTCAGTGTACAGATCTTTCACCTCTTTGGTTGAGTTTATTCCTAGGTATTTTATTCTTTTTGTTGCAATTGTAAATGGGATGGTATTCTTAATTTCTCTTTCTGCTACTTCGTTGTTAGTGTATAGAAATGCAACTGATTTTTGTATGTTAATTTTGTATCCTGCAAATTTACCATATTCGTTTATTACTTCTAAAAGTTTTCTGGTGGATTCTTTAGGGTTTCCTATATATAAAATCATGTCATCTGGAAATAGCGACAGTTTCACTTCTTCCTTTCCAATTTGGATTCCTTTTATTTCTTTCCCTTGCCTGATTGCTCTGGCTAGGACTTCCAGTACTATGTTAAATAGGAGTGGTGACAGTGGGCATCCTTGTCTGGTTCCTGTTCTTAGAGGGATAGCTTTCAGTATTTCACCATTGAGGATGATATTAGCTGTGGGTTTGTCATATATGGTCTTTATTATGTTGAGGTACTTTCCTTCTATACCCATTTTATTCAGAGTTTTTATCATAAATGGATGCTGGATCTTGTCAAATGCTTTCTCTGCATCTATTGAGATGATCATGTGATTTTTATTCTTCATTTAATTAATGTGGTGTATCACGTTGATTGATTTGCGAATGTTAAACCATCCCTGCATCCCTGGAATAAATCGCATTTGAGCATGGTGTATAATCCTTTTAACGTATTGTTGTATGCGATTTGCTAGTATTTTGTTGAGGATATTTGCATCGATGTTCATCAGTGATATTGGCCTGTAATTTTCTTTTTTTGTGTTGTCCTTGTCTGGTTTTGGTATCAGGGTAATGTCGGCTTCGTAGAATGAGTTAGGGAGCTTCCCCCCCTCCTCAATTTTTTGGAAGAGTTTGAGAAGGATAGGTATTAAGTCTTCTTTGAATGTTTGGTAGAATTCACCAGGGAAGCCGTCTGGTCCTGGACTTTTATTTTTGGGGAGGTTTGTGATTACTGTTTCGATCTCCTTACTGGTGATTGGTCTATTCAAATTCTCTACTTCTTCTTGATCCAGTTTTGGAAGGTTGTATGATTCTAAGAATTTATCCATTTCTTCCAGATTGTCGAATTGGTTGGCATATAGCTTTTCATCGTATTCTCTTATAATCTTTTGTATTTCTGAGGTGTCTGTTGTAATTTCTCCTCTTTCATTTCTGATTTTACTTATTTGTGCCTTCTCACTTTTTTTCTTGGTGGGTCTAGCTAAAGGTTTGTCAATTTTGTTGATCTTTTCAACAACCAGCTCTTGGTTTTATTAACTTTTTCTCTTGTTTTTTTGGTCTCTATTTCATTTATTTCTGCTCTGATTTTTATTATTTCCCTTCTACTGATTTTTGGCTTTGTTTGTTCTTCTTTTTCCTGTTCCTTTATGTGCATTGTTAGATTGTTTATTTGAGATTTTTCTTGTTTGTTGAGATAGGCCTGTATAGCTCTAAACTTCCCTCTTAGAACTGCTTTTGCTGTATCCCATAAATTCTGCCATGTTGTGTTTTCATTTTCATTTGTCTCCAGGTATTTTTTCATTTCTTCTTTGATTTCTTCATTGACCCAATCGTTGTTCAGTAGTATATTGTTTAATCTCCATGTATTTGTGGGTTTTCTGATTTTCTTCCTAGAGTTGATTTCTAGTTTCATTAGATGTGGTCAGAACAGATGCTTGGTATTATTTAAATCTTCCTAAATTTATGTAGACTTGTTTTTGGCCTAATAAGTCATCAATCCTGGAGAATGTTCCATGTGCATTTGAAAAGAATGTGTATTCTTCGGTTTTTGGATGGAATGCTCTGTATATATCTACTAGGTCCATCTGTTCTAGTGTGTCATTTAAGGCCAATGTTTCCTTATTGATCTTCTGTTTGGATGATCTATCCGTTGATGTAAGTGGAGTGTTAAAGTCCCCAATAATAATCAGTATTATTGTGTTACTGTCTATTTCTCTTATTATGTCTGTTAATAATTTCTTTATGTATTTAGGTGCACCTACATTGGGTGCGTAGATATTTACAAGTGTTATATCCTCTTGTTGGATTGTTTCCTTCATCAATATGTAATGCCCTTCTTGGTCTCTTTTTACAGTTTTGGTTTTAAAGTCTATTTTGTCTGATATGAGTACTGCTACCCCAGTTTTCTTTTCATTGCCATTTGCGTGAAGTAACTTTTTCAATCCCTTCACTTTCAGTTTGTGAGTGTCTTTAGGTCTGAAGTGTGTCTTTTGTATGCACCATACATATTGGTCTTGTTGTTTTATCCAATCAGGCACCCTATGCCTTTTAATTGGAGCATTTAGTCCATTGACTTTTAAAGTAGCTGTTGATAAGTATGTACTTACTGCCATTTTTTAACTTTTTTTTTCTCAGTGTTTGAGTAGTCCTTCTCTGTTCCTTTCTCCTTCTATACAGATTTGATGGTCTCTTTAGTTTGACCTCTGTCTTAAAGCTCTACTCTTTAATTCCTCTCCTCCCTCATTTTATGTTTGTGATATCATATGTAACCTCTTTTTTTGCATTTTTATCCATTACCTTCTTATCATGGATATAGATAATTTTTCCTATTTGTGGTCTTCTCTTTTCCCCTTAAATCAGTCCCTTTAACATTTCTTGTAGCACTGGTTTCTTGGTGACAAACTCCTTTAATTTTTGCTTGTCTGGGAAATTTTTGATCTCTCCTTCCATTTTGAATGGTAACCTTGCTGGGTAGAGTATTCTTGGCTGTAAGTTTTTTCCTTTTAGCACTTTAAATATATCATGCCACTCTCTTCTAGCCTGTAAGGTTTCTGCTGAGAAGTCAGCTGATAGCATTATGGGATTTCCTTTGTATGTAACTTGACTTTCTCTTGCGGCTTTTAGGATTCTCTCTTTATCTTTAATTCTGGACCTTTTGATTATGATGTGTCTTGGTGTGGGCCTCTTTAGGTTTATCTTGTTTGGGGCTCTCTGGGCTTCCTGTACCTGGATGTCTGTTTCTTACCTTAGGTTAAGGAAGTTTTCATCTATTATTTCTTAGAATAAATTCTGTGTCCCTTTGTCTCGCTCTTCTCCTTCCTGGACACCTATAACATGATTTTAGTGTGCTTGATGTTGTCCCAGAGGTCCCTTAGACTTTTCTCACTCTTTTTAATTCTTTTCTCTTTTACCTATTCAGCTTGGGTGATTTCTTCTAGTCTTTCCTCCAGCTCACAGATCTGTTCTTCTGTATCCTCTACTCTGCTTTTGAGTCCCTCTGTGAATTTTTCATTTCCAGTATTGTATTCTTCATTTCTGATTGGTTCTTTTTTATATCTCCCATTTCTTTTTTGACATTCTCAATGAGTTCATCTATTCTTCTCCCCATAACAGTGAGCATCCTTAGCACTCTTTGTTTGAACTCTCTGTCAGGTAGGTTGCTCATTTCTGTTCCACTTAGTTTCTTTTCTGGGCTTTTGTCCTGTTCCCTTACTTGGAATGTATTCCTTTGCCTCCTCATTTTTCCTCTTTCCCTCTGCTTGTGTCTACATATTAGGTTGGTCAGCTACATCTCCTGCTCTTCCATAGGTAACATTATATAAGTGATGCCTTTCGAGGTCTGCAGTGTGCTTCCCTCAGTTCTCAATGTTCCAGGGGTCACCCCTATGTGGGCTATGTGTGTCCTTCTGTTGTGGCCTGTTTTCTCTCCCTGTAGGTGCCCAGGGAGGTGGAGTTATGCTCCTGGGCAGCTGTTGTAATGCTCACCTGATTTTAGTTGTTGTGGGCCCTTCAGTCTCTTTATCAGGTGTGGGGAGCCCCAGCACAGTTGGCTACAAATTCTAATACCACATTTGTGTTGCCGTACTTCTTTTAAGTGAGTAGGCCCCCAGTGTGGCAGGTTGTTATGCTCAGGGCCTTACAATTGCTATAAGCCTCCAGCCTTTAGGTCTCTTGTCAACTCTGTGAGGATTGTAGCTGAGTGAGGCTGGCCCCAGGCACTGGAGCACCCAATTGTTTCAGGCTTTGGAAGGTGGGTCAAACCCCCTATGTTGGTCTTTGGGAAGCACAAGTCTTCTGCAGCTGACAAGCCCTGCTCCCCACAGGTCCACACACACAGTCAACACAGTCCTGTCCCATGTGTGCACCCTGACCTCCTGAAGTGGACCCAGTTTCTCCATGGTAGGAGCCCCACACACTGCACCACCACCCCACACTCTCCACCCGCTCCTTTTGCATGCCCTGCCCCAGTGATGTGGGCTCAGTTGCCAGGCTGCAGAGAATCCAGTCACCAATCTATGCAGGCCCACAAGTTGCCAGAGGGCTTGTTGTTGGGTAGGGCAATTCTCTAGTGTGGGCTGCCTACCCTGGCTAAGCTGGATTAAATCGGTGCTCTAGTGGGTGGGGCAGACTCTGGGCTAGCAGGCCCTAGGGAGATCTCCAATGGCGCCTGTGTCAGCACGCCCACACCGGGCCACAACAATGGCAGCCGCCAATGTCCCAGTCCCTGGAGAGGTCTCACCTCTCACCGAGATGCACTCAGGGCCTATCAGGTGTGTCTCTTTTCACCAAAGCACTGTGCCCCTTTCTTTCTGGTGATTTATGTCGCCTTCTCAAACTGGTGAGTTTGCATGTGGGCCCTTTAGGAGCCGGGTTTACTTTCTTTGTGAACCCGGTTTTCTGGGGGTACTCCCCAGTGTTTTAGTAGCAGGCAATTCAGGTTTTATTCCACTCATCTCAATTGTCCTGGGTCCACAAAATGCCCACTGTGGGCGCTCCCCGGCTCTGGGCCCCTTGCCTCCAGGGAGGGCTGCGTAACTTTGGGCTGCTCCCCGGTGGCCTTGAGATGCTGCGTCTCGTGAAGGTGGCATTTTTTCTCTCCAGAAGGGAGTTTCTGCCTCTTCCACCTCAGTTAGGATTGTCCTTTGTTGCAGGAGTTCCTCTTATCCAATTGTCAGGTCTGTCTTGGGGTAATTTTTCCACCAGTAGTTGTAAATTGGCTGTGTCTACGGGAGGAGGTGAGTTCAGAGTCTGCTTACGCTGCCATCTTGACTTCTCCTCCAACATTTCTGATTGGTTTTTCCATATAGTTTCAGTCTCTTTTATGGAGAATTCTCCTTGTTCATTAATTTTGTTCCTGAATTCATTGAACTGTCTATCTGTATTTTCTTGTAACTCATTTAGTTTTTTTTATGATAGCAATTTGGAATTCTCTGTCATTTAGATTGTAAATTTCTGTGCCTTCAGTATTGATTTCTGGGTGCTTGTAATTTTCCTTCTGGTTTGGAGTATTCATATATTTCTTCATAGTATTTGATGGCTGGATTTGTGCCTTCGCATACGGATAGTATTTGGTCGCAGTTTCCACCTGCCACCACTGGGGGCGGTGGTCAGGAGCTGTGTATTCGGAGCCTGCCACAATCTCTGGCCTCTTTAGCTGCTGCTTTTCTAAAGTACGGTGCTCTGGCTGACTGGCTGAGCTGGAGTGCTGTGCAGGGGGAGAGGTGCTTCCTTTCACATGCATGATCCTAGGGGCATTCTCGCTCTGCCCCTGCTATCTTCTTTTCTGGGGTGCTGGCTTGATGAAGACACCCCCACAATAGCTTAGCCTCCTCTGTGTGGGGCTTTCCTCCTGGCTATGAGGAAACTTGGAGACCAAATGTGTTCCAGCAGAGAGCCACCCCTTCCTCTTTTTTTCTCAGAGCCCCATGCCCACGGTCCTGTGCCCTGAGTTGTTGTCAGGGAAGGAGAGGCGATTTCGTTACCTCCTTCCACTTCTTCCTTGAGGGGGTCCAGCACCTCCACCTTCAGACGTATGGCTGCGTGGGTCTCTCAGATTTCTTTTGTGTTGTGTGAATGTCCTCTGTTGGTTTATGAATGTCCTTTTCATTGTATCTTAGGAGCAAGAGTCTAAGGGAAGAGCTCACTCTGCCATGATGCTGATGTCACTCTCCAAATTCCTTTTTAATATTAGACCTCAACACGCTCTTTCCCCATACACCAGTCTAGTTTTGCCTGTGCCCCTTCCTCTTTCTCAGTGCCATCTTGCCTCTTCCCTTCAAGGTCATATACCAATGCCACTAAAAATTAAAATCTTTTCCTGGCTTAACCCTCATATACAACCTAGAGCCTCTCTCTATTCCCAGTCCAAACCCTCGCCCTCATTTCCAATTGTTAGTCTGAGGGAATTGCTTATTATAGTTAAATTTCAATGTAAATTGAAAGATCTCTAAGGTCACCTCCTGATCTACAAGTCTTTGGTTCACTTGAAGCAAGTATTTCACCTTCCAAAGAGCAATCCTCCCTCTTAGTCCTGCTTTTCCACCTTCCTTAGGATTTATAGTGTCAAGGATTGAATGTATTTCTTTTTCCAGGGGATGCTCAGGGAATTCACATTGCTTAAACCAAAGAAATGGGTTGTTAACATTAACAGTGAAATGTCTGGTCCTAAAGAGGCTGGTGTTTGGGTGGAGGCCTTCCTAGAGTCCCTCACATATATTTACCCTTGTAAACAGTGATTCTTTCCCCACCTTAGGCAAGGAAAGGACTAACAAAAGAGAAACTCCATCATTATTGTGGAGCTTCCCTTGATATTCACCTCCCCCACCACATCCCAACATTACCTTTGCCCTTTTGAGGTTGCCTCCCAGAGCTGGCTTGCTCATTCTGGTCACTATGTTGATTACAGCCACATTGTTGAAAAGGCCTCCGACATGCAGACCAGACCATTTAAAGCCACTATGTTCTTGAACTAGTGGGTCCTTCTGGCTCCAGGTCCTGGGTTGAAGGCTTCACTTCATGCATTTATATTGCTCCCCAAGATAGTTGCTGCTGACCTCAGAATCAGGTTGAGAATTCTGGAAAAATCAAACCCTTTTGCTTTGCTCTAAGGCACTACTCTGTCCCTCTTGTTACCTTAAGTGCCTGATTTCCATTAATAACTTTCTTTTTTTTTCCTGGTGAAAATTAATACAATATTTAAGGAAGATAAAGTCATGTGGTCTCAAGTTCCAATCCCAATATCAGACCTTGGCTGATATATAGTGGAAAGCAAAAGATAGGAAGAGTGGCTCTCTGACACTACGGAGTAGACCTCTACTAGTCATCAAACTGTGCTCCAGGCTTGAGTTCTAGACTTGGACACCATTCCAAATCAGGCTGGGTTGGAAGGGATCCCTTGCTTGAAAGCATGGGATGTGTTTTTTAATGGAATTGTCTCTGGCTTCTCTTCTAAACAGATGGCATGATAATGAAAGGGAACAGTAAAAGGTTCTTGTAGGATCTAGAATGATATTCTCTCCTCTCCCCAGTGCCAAAAGAGATCCTGCTTTGTCCTAGTTCACAGAATCTGCTTGGCCACTTGTGTCAACCTGAATTGATGGCAACTGCAAAAGCCTTCATATGACTGAGTCACACCATAAGAATGAGGCTCTAGAAGTCATATAATTCACCCCACTCTTCTCTCCCTCACCCCTATATGCCATGCAGAATTATACCTGAAATAAGCTCTTAATTGCTGAACTTGTCAGGACTTGTCAGGAAAGTCTCTAGGATTATCATTTATTTGGGTACCTGCCTCTCCAGGAGATGGAACTTAAACTCTCCCATTCTAAGTGTAGATTGAGCTTTCTGACTTGATTTCAAATGTATAGTGTGGAAAGGTGGAAAAAGTAGCTTTATAGTGGAGAAACTTGGCAAACACACCTTGGCCAGATGATCAAGGTTAACATCAATAGTGATGTCATGTTGATAGTAGGTACACTTTTTTGATGTGATGAGAAGAGCACTTCACCTCTGTGGTCTTCTTCTCTAAAACACATTACCCCAGCCTAGTCATGAGAAAACCATCAGAAAAATCCAAATTGAGGAGCATCCTATGAAATACCTGACAAATACCTCAAAACCATCAAGATCATCAAAAACAAGGAAAGTCTGAAAAACTGTCAGAGCCAAGAGGAGCCTAAGAAGACATGACAACTAAATGTAATATGGTATCCTGAATGGGATGCTGGAGCAGAAAGAAGACGTTAGGTAAAAACTAAGGGAAACTGAATAAAGTATGGACTTCAGTTAACAAGAACATTAAAATTGGTTCATTAATTGTAACAAATGGACCATACTAATGTAAGATGTTAATATAGGAAAAACTGGATGTTGAGTATATGGGAACCCTTTGTATTATCTTTACAAGTTTTCTGTAAACCTAAAATGATTCTTAAGTAAAAATGCTACTAAAAAGTTAAAAGAAGACAAGAGGCAAAAAGTTAAAAACATAATGCACTTAAATAAGAAAGAGGAGATAAAAAAGATTTTTTTAAAAATTAAAGAAACCATATAGAAAAAGGGAAAACTTTAAAAGAAAAAGACAAACACTAAATACTAAAAAATCCCCCCAGAACCCCCAAAACCCAAAAAACAAAAAGTCATAATAAACCCAAAGAAAGAAGAAAAAGCATGGAAAGAAATGCAGAAAAGAAAAAAAAAAAAAAAAACAAGCACATAAAAAGAAAAAGAAGAAAAAAGAAAACCTGGGAAAACCCAAACAAAAAGAAGCAAATAAACGAAACACAGAAAAACTCCAAAGCAAAAAAGAAAACCAAAAACGAAGATTCAAAAGCACAAAAAGTAAAACAAATCCTCCAAACAGAAAAGGAAATTGCCCTAAAGCACAACAAAAAAGGAAAACAATAGGAAAAAGAAGGAAAGGAAAGGGAACAACAGCAGCAGCAGCAGCAGGAGTAGCAACAACAACAAAATCAACAAAGAAAAGGATATAAAGAAAATCCCAAAAGACAAAAAGCACAAAAGAAAGAAAGAAAATAAAAGAAAACACTTAAATGAAAGGGAAAACCCCAATAACTAAAAAAAAAAAAAGAAAAGAAAAAAAGTTGGGAGAGATAAGAAGTGGTTTGCTTTCTGTAGAGGGGGAGAAGTATCCACAAAATGCAGCTGTCCACAGTACCCTTTGGGAGCTGTTAAAAGGAATGAAAAGGGCATGTTATTGTAACATAGGCAGACAGGCATTTAAGTGGCTCATTACCACCATATTAACTTTTTTCCCATGTGAGTCTGGGAAGCTGACTGTTTTACTCAAAGCCCCTGAGCCCTGTTTCATTTTACTAGGGTCTAAGAGATAAACATTTATTGATGGGCCAAGTCTGAGATCTGTATTGACATGTGCCTGTCCAGATAGAGATGCTGATTTCTTTGTCAAAGGTTATTTATTATGAATCAAGGTAGTTTCTGGCTGGGCCACTGCTAAGTGACTACTATGTAGTTCTAAGGCCCTGGAAGTTGCTAACCACCAATCTAACCAGGAGCTGGACGGCAATCTTTGCCATCTACTTTAGAAAACATGTGATTCCTGGTCATGTAAAGGGGTATAGAGATGGGATTGTTCCAAATAGCCAGAATCCCAAATAGCGACAATCCCAAACAGTGACAGTTCCAAATAGCAGGAATCTCTAAGGCATTTGAGTTTGGCTTTGGAGTATATTATGTGATATTTTGGGTTAGTATTACTCTACGTTTAAAATTCTGTCTGGCTTAGGCTGATGTTAAAATTTGTTTAGATTATCAGATTGGATCTTGATTGAGTGGTAGAAGCTAATGGCTAGGATGAAACATTTAACCTAGATAATCCATAAGTCAAGTCATCTCAATGAGGATCATTGAAAATTTGATAACAGTGATGATGATGATGATTGGGTAGGCATTTTGCTGCACCTGTTCACTCCTTTGGCTTTTATCTGGCTAGGAGCTATAGCAGCAGGTGGCCACAGTGATAGGACTGTTGAGACCCCCATTCCCCACAAATCACATCAGTGAGTAGCCAGCAGCCAGAAGCCTTTATATTCTCAGTAACCTTGTAATCCTTCTGGGTCCTGGAGCCTTGTGCTTCATGGGCCTGGCACCTAGAATGGTGATGCCAGGGACTTTTGAGACAGATGGTGTGTACCACAATGTCATTGGCCAGCTGATGGGTCATACTCAGAAACTGAGTTAAGATACATGCAGGATAGAAATGTGGACTCAAGAAATGATTATGAGATCTAGAATGAAGTTCTGGGATTTATTCTTGGCTCAATTCCATATGAACTAAATTTTCTTGGACAAGTCACTTAACCTCCCTTAGCTTCTTCTATACAATGTGACTACTTCACAGAAATTGAGTGTCTGTGCCTTTTTTCCTCATGATGAAAATTTGAATTAAGCTACAAATGAAAGATATAAATATATGGTAGAAGAGCTATTGCTTATTAAATCAAGGTATTATGGTAACTTGAAGGTATAATAACAAAAAACAGGATGAGGCATTGATCACAAACCAGTTTGTTTTTCCATGTTCTGCCGTGTGCTTCTTTCCTTTTCTAGTTTGTTTTCCATTCCACATCCCAGCCAAACCAGTCTCTTTCTGATACTTTGTTCACTATATGATACTTCAGTTGAATATTCAGTGGGTACAAAACCTCTTTGGGTCGGAAGAGACCTTGAATTGAGTGGTAATATCCTGCCTGATACCAGGGGATTGGACTAGAATAATGGTCAAAGACTTACAGTTTTCACACACCAAATATTTTCCAGAAAATGTTGAGGCTTCACATAGGGCTGCCAATTTATTATTTTGCAAATTAAGGATATTATAAAATAATAACTATTCTCTGTGATTATCATCATTTCATAAAAGAAGGGATATTTTAACATCAAAAAAGTAGAAGGGACATAATCTCAAAATTAAAAAGTTTGAAATTAACTTTATAAAACAATCACTACATAATTCTTGTTTTTCTCATTTTCCCCTCTGACCAGTGAAATGTTCATTATAAACTGATATTTAGGAACTACCCCACTAGATTTGGGTTCTAGTCTTGACTCTGCCAGTAATCTACTGTGTGGCATTTGGCAAAGTTACTTCTTGATTTTCCTCAGTTTCTTCATCCCTAGAATGGGGACGAGATTAGGTGAGATTCAAGGTCCTTTCTAGTTCTAATGTTCAGGATATTGTAACTTGCAGAGGTTCTTTCTAGTCCTTGGAATCTGAGTTTGCATTGAAAAAAAAAAAAAGGACTTATAATTACAGAACCCAAAATCAAGTAGCAAGCAATTCACATTCCTGGCATGCACATAACAGTGAACATTTGCACCAGCCATGATACAAAACCTCAGGCCTTTCCCTTTTCATGTTCTTTACCTTTTTTGTGTGTGTGGGGGAGGTTATTTCTTTGAGATCAAATTGATGCTTCTGTAACATTCCTTACAATCACTGTGTTCTCCTGTTTTGCTTCACTTTTACCTAAAAATAATACAAACTCAAAGCCTCCAGGCCCTCCTCTGTTATGTGTGCCTGTTTGGGGTTGGTTGCTATATAAATATTTTTACCTCTTGTCCCTTTCCTCTCCCTTCTGCCCCTATCCCCTAATGTGTACTTTCCATGAATCCTTCCCTATTTATTTTTTCTTTCTTTTTTTCCCTTTAGACAGAAAGCATGACCTCAGCTGTTGGCATCGTTCATAAATGGCATTATCTGAATTCTTGGCAAAATCCCAACTGGGGAATGTTGGGCTGCTGTTGGTTCTAGGTAGCTGGAGGAAATATAAAATTAATTAGCAACATAATTTTGGGCTTTACCTGACTTATAAAAGTACACTAGTGTTTGTACTAGAAAGCACTTTCTGGCCAAAATCCTATTCTGCTGTTTTAAGAAGACTTGGATTTTAAATGCAACTTTTGAGCAAAGTGGTCATTTTATTGGCAACTCCAACTTCGCTAGTCCTGGGCAAGAAATAAAAAAGTAAATTCAGGACTTCAAGGCTACTGTCTTGGAGTTTAAGTAGAGTTTAGTCTGCACTTGTCTTAAGAGACCCTAGGTCTCCAAAGATGAAGTTCTGTTTTCTTGCCTCCAGTCCTGCTTCCAGTGCCTCTCTTCATAGATTATTTTCTTGGCAACTGTTTATGTGACATCTAAAGAGTGGGTCAGTGAAAAAAGAAACATGGCACTCAAGAGGCAGCACAAATTATAGTGGTTTCTTTTTTATCAAATTTATTTAAAAATAAGCCAAAATGATATAATCCAAAATTCAAATTGGATTCAGTTTCTCCAGTTGTTCACTGTTGAGGGTGATGCATTGTTTTGTCTCTGGGAAGGCCTGAGCTGAGGCTATTTTCCTGTGATCTACAGCCTGCCCCTCCCCCTGGCCCCTTCCCACCCCAGCCTTCTTCACTGTCCTAGAGCTGGGCCTTCACAGCCTGGGGTAGTGGGAGTGTGGCACAGTGCACTTCTGGATTCTTCCAGATGTACTCTCACTGGGGAAAATCAACTTTGAAGTGAAGCTGGGGGCCTGCCAGGAAACTGAAAAGGGGTTATTAAAAATGGTATTTTTCAAACCACGAGTGATGTTTTGCTAGCAGAGGGTAACAGGTTACTTGAAATCTGAACTGCTTTGCGTTTTGGATTAAATTGCAAAGTTGGCTGAGATTTCAGACCCCCAGGGTCTTGAGGGCTGAGGACACAATTGAAAGCATATTAGATGCTGGCCGCATCTATACAATACCAACCAACTAGTTAAAAAGGGAGAATTCACTAAAATCTGTTTATTTAGTGTCATGAACACAAAAACACAAGTTTGAGTTTAGCCTTGTTCTTTTTAAATTTAGTTTTATTTTAGATTTATTTAGTTTTATTTTAATAAATTCAGACTAAAATATTTTGAGTATGAAAATAGCCTGTATTTTTACTGCAAGCATCATATTGCTTGAAATTCCACTATATTCTCCCTCATATTCTTACCCCCAACAGCTTTCAGTGGTGACAATTCTATCTTAAGAAGAAAAAAAGAGTTCTATGGGATTATTTACAACATCACTATCCTATTCCATTCTCCCAACTGTTTTCCCTAACAAACTATGACAGCATCTGAAATTTCATGTTAACCTTTTAACCTTTTGTTCATTTAGATCCTTAAAGGAGTTTTAATTTTTAAGAGTCCTCATTCCAATATTTGTCTGTGGTTTATCCAGGCCTTTGGCATCATCTCCTCTGGCATATAGTTGATAACTCCTACAGCATGAAAGGGCTTTCTTTCCTTGTGTTCTTCTTTTGGGTTCTTAGAGGTGTTTCCTTCTGTAGTTCTGTCCTCAAGAACTTTCCCAGCCTCATGTTCCCTGATTCCCCTCTACTGGACCACCTGCTCTTCCCTTAACATGCTTGGGATGAATTAGCTGTAGCCCCAGCCTGAGCCTTGGCAATGGTGGTTTTGAGCCATATTCTCTCGGGTACCCCTCAGCCACCTGACAAGCTTTGCTTGATGAAATTCTTAGGGAAAAGTTGCTGTTACCTTATTATCAGTTCATAAACTGGTATTTCTGGCCTGGAAACTTGCAGTTTTGAGCTGGTCTTACTTTGAGCATGGCCACCTGGACTTTTGTTGTTGACCTGGCTTTGCATTGCCTACTTCTCCTTCCTGTTCCTAGGCCTAGAAAGCCCTCCAAGAAAAATGGCTTGGGGAGCTATGGCCAAAGCCTTTTGAAGTTGGTAGAGGTTGGGGATGGGGTGGACAATAACTTCCAAGTGTCTAATCTCACTTGAGTGTTTTCCAAATTCAGGATCTTGCAAGTGACTTAAACTATTAGACTTGAAGAGGCCCTTATAAACCTTCTAGTGCAACCTTCTCATTTTTATGATGGCGAGACCAAAGTTGGGGTAGGGATTTGACCTAGGTCACAGAGCTAGTCACTGGGAGAACTGGGAGTGAGAGCCTTGGTCTGTAAAATAAGTTTTCTAATGTTATAGTTAGTAAGCATTGGTGCTGAGATTCAGTTCCTAGACGTTTCAACTTCCAAGCAACTCTTTCTACTTTTCCTCCCAGTCTGCTTAATAAGAGAAAATATAACTAACAAAATAATAAGTACCCAGAAAATACCAAATCATGTGTTAGAAATTTTTAGGTCTTGATATCCCAGCTACATCATCTTAGGTCCTACCCTGACCCCCACAGCCACCCCTTTCCATGGGATATCTGAGGTGGAGGCTCACCCTTTGGTGTCCAGAACAGTCCATGGAGGGAAGGTGAGGGAACTTTTCTGCCTCTACAGAAGGCCAGGGCTGGCCTGAGGCCAACTTTCCTGTTTCTCCCAGGCGGATTCCACAGTAGATGGGGGTAGGAGGAGGCACAATTGGCCCAGACTGTTTTTATTTGGTCTGCAGTGTGGGAGATCAGACGTTCTGAAGAGAATTGAAAACACTTCTTTCTTTGGATTCCTGGGGCTGTGTAGGGGGAGATTGGGCCCCACTTGGCACAGAGTTGATTACAACATTCAAAAAAATCTCCAATATTGTTGCCCAAGGCTGAATGGAAAGTTTTCCTTCCAGTCAGGGCCGCCGACTCCCACACCCCACACCTTCTTAAGCCTTTGATTAGCAGACACCTGCAGCCAAGGAGACCAACAAACAATAAAACTGTGAGGGGCTGCTCAGAAAGCTCCTGAGGGTGGATCCGTGGTAATGGAGCCTGGATGGGAGGAGTACAATGATTTGGCACCTCTGCTAGGTCTCTAAGGACCAAGAATTCAGCATTATTATTATTTTTTTGCTGAGATTTATTAAAACTTTCTTTGAATCTGCTAGAAGTAGAGTTTTTCTGTTTCTGACTCATTTACATGTACTGAACTTATCAAAAATATCACTTTGTTGAATGCCACTATGTCCAAAGAGTTAACCCATCTCCATTTTTCATTTGCGGTAAGAATGCCAACCATCTCACCTTTTATCATCTCTTCCTACCCAAAATATTTTAAAGACAAGAGATTAGAGAGAGAAGATTGCTATATTACCAATGACCACTTCAGGAGAATTTGTAGCTTACAAGAAGGTGTTGGAAGAAAGTTATAATTAATGCAAAGGAAAAAAATAATAAAATAATAATGACTCATAACTAGAGGAAATGCAGACTTAACTGGGGAGGAGAGAGCTTTTCTAGATCCCTCAAATCAGCCTGCCTTCATGTGACACTATCTCAGGAAATAAGCCTCCTATTAATCAGCATAAAGAATTATTTAAAAATATTAATTATTATTTATACCACATGTACTTTAAAAATATTTTGGATTTCTAAGAGTAAGGATTTTGATCTGATGGATGGTCATTGCAAAAAGGCTCCTTCTGCAACTGGCCCCGATGAGGTATTTACCCAGAGCAAAGCACATTGGCCTAGTTGTCTTGGTGATAGACAGCTTGGCAGCAAGAGCTGTCTGCACAGCTCTGAGGTGGGGTTGAACTGTCTGTAATGTCTCCATTCAAGTTTGGCTAATTGAAATCAGGAAGAAAAATTAATGTAGAAAGAAGGCAAAAATAATTATACCACCATTTGTGTTTTGCACGCCTGTCAACGTGCTGGGTAAAAAAAGGTTTGGGGAGTTCCCCTTCTGTTATCTTTACTATGTTATCGTTATACATGATCTGGCACATTAGCCTCCAAGACAGGGTTACCAGTTGTGGCAACATGCCAATTTCCTCAGGACCCCAAGTAAGGTTGAGCTGTGTCACTATTCACATTTCATCAGCTTAGTATCTGAAGCACAAAGAAAGCAAGGAGCATGTCCTTATTATCGGCTCCCACCACTAGCATCCAGGTAAGAATGTTATATGTTTATCCAGGAAAGGAAGCACCATGCTCAAGGTCAAAAGTAACCAAGACAGAGGAATTTAACCTCAAGTCTATCAACACCCAGAAATTGTATGCAAAAAAATTCATGTGTATATGTATATGTGCATTTTTCTGGAGTCCTTAGCGTTGATCAGATTCTCTAAGGATCTGAAATCCTCCAAAAGTTAAGAACCACTGCTACATAGATTCAGATTTACAAGCTTGCCTCCTGGTTAGTTTTTCCTGGTATTTAGATGTTGGGTGACAGGGGATTGGTGGAATCTTTTGTATTCACCATGTATACCCACTAGCTAGACATGCTTTAGTTCAGACTGGTTGGGTGTGGAGATCATTTAGCATATTATTCTTTAGGTAAAATAAAAATATAAATATTAATCTCTATTTTTTCCTTAGATATGCCATAGTACATAGTGTATAGTAAGGTTTACAGAAATATAAACACATACATACAAATTGAAAACTTTCTTATCTATTTTTATGTCATTTAATTTCATCCTGCCTTCATTGCTTTAAGTTATCTCTCACTTTCATGAAGTATTGAAATGTCCCCACTTCTCCATTTTATAAAGTCACTATACATCTCTCTGTAAGCTGTTGGAATTAGTAGAGTCTCATTTAATGATGTAGTTTTCCTGACTCTGGTAATATGCTTAGTTATTACTAACTAATCAGTCTCTTTTATTCTGGTCTCCCATCTTTTCCAAATCAACCACCATCTCCTACTGTCAAAAATCTAAAGCAGGACATTTTGACCTGGTCATTTTGATGAAACTGTTCCAATTAGGTGTGGTTATTATTATTTTAAACTTATCAGTTGATGTGTAGAGCACACATCTCTACCTAACTCCAATCCTGGTTAGCAGGGTCTTTCACTTTCTCCTTTATTGATTTATTTTTTTTTTTAAAATTTAATGAGCATATTACCTTTATATTCAGAAAAAAAAGAATTAAAAAATATATATCTGTTAGAGCCAGCCAGGTTAGCTTCTAAGGATGTATCAATCATGTTCTTTAAAACCCTCAATTAAAGGAACATTATGATATTAAATATATATTATTTAGGCACTCAGGCACTGAGATACCTGAGGTTACTGTTAGAAATTGAACTGAAGATTTCCTGTATAGACTGGATCTAAGAATAAGAGATCATAATGTGTCTCAAATACCTTCTCTCCCCAACATCTTTGACTTTTAGGGGAAAATCAGGACATTTGAAATGTCTATCAAGATACAAGTAAATTCTTGGAGAGTGGGAAGATAGCTACTAAGTACTATTGTTGGCCTTTTATGAAATGACCAAGGATGGTCAACACACCATTCTTGGTACATGGAAAACATAAATACACCAAATTCCCACTCCATTCTTGAACCTCACTCTTCCCAGAGGTAGAGGCTGGCATTAGGATGAGTGTCAGGAATGGGGTAAGGTCATCTGTTTTACATATTACTTGGTAATTTATAAAACAGCTGAAAGTGTAATGGTTTGTTGTTTTAGGCCACATCGAAATGGCTGGGTTAAAGTAACCAGGTCAAAAATTTCCTGGTGTCAAAATGGCTGCATAAAAATCTGAATTGATGCTCAGCTGAAGTTCTGCCTCTTTCCAGGGCTTTCCCAGATGCTCCCAGTCAAAATTAACTGTTCTCCTTCTACTCTCATGGTCCTTATTCTTTACTTCCATTAGAGTGCTTATTTTGTATTTTAGTAAACCATCTACGCAACTGTTTCTTCTTCTTATATTATGAGTTCTTTGAGAGCACAAGCCATGTCTTAGTCATATTTTCTGGCTACAAAGTGCCTTTTGTCAATTCATTTAGTCATCAAATATATGTTAAACGTATATTGTGTCCAAACATTCTGGTGCTGGAGACCTTAAAATGAAAATACATAGTTCCTGCTCTCAAAAAGTTTAGAGTCTGGCATAGCAGGAGCTTAATACATGTTGAACTACTATGTTTTTCCTTTTTCTTCTATTATTTTGGTTTAGAATAGGTAAAGAAAAGATAATTGTGCAAGGAAGACTCTATATTCTTAATTCCTGTGTTCTTTTGAAGAATATATCATTTTTCTCTTTTAAGTGTTTGAAAAAAACACTTTAGAAATACAGAGATTTCCTTGCACCTACTAAAGAACATATTTTTGGTGACCATATGTGCCCTGAAATGAAGCCTTTCAGTGTGAAATCTTATAATTTAAATCTTAACTGGAAATCATAGTACACTGGGGTAGGAGAGGGAGGGCCTAGAGGAAACATAAAGGTATGATATGGGCTTAATGTTTTGATCTGGTTGTCTATAATTCCTATAAAGATGCGTTTGACTCAGCTTTAGAATATAAGCTACCAGTGCGCAGGCCTAAACTTGTGTAAATTTTGGTCCAATACCCCTGTGTGGTAATTTTCTTACTAAATTTGTTTTGCTGCTACTGATGATGCTGATAGTCATTTATGGAATGGTCTATTAAGGATAAAATTGATAAAAATCTTTCTCACAGTGGAACTGAAAAAACTCTGAATCACTATTCCAATGTATGAATGATGCATCTAAAAATGTTCCCACAGTCTATCTTGAGTATATAATGTTAACAGTAGGCTATTATTTGCAATTTTATTTTCCCACAAATTATTCCTTAGTTCAGGGTTTCTATGAGTTTGCTTTGGCTAGGCACATTCAATACGTAGCAGGAAAGAGAGCAGGAATGATTACCACATCTTTCAGGAACTCTGTGTCCCCTTTCCCCCCACACTCCTAAGCATTTTTGCCTATTCTTGTCAGTTCATCCAATGGAGTGAATAGAATCTGTTAAATCTGGTTGTTTGATAGGCTGAATGAATTGATTGACAAAACTGATAAATGGTTATATTGAATTAATTAGTTGTGAGACAGAATTGACCTGTTGTTAGACTAAATTATCTATTTGACTTAAGTAATTGCTTGATTGGATTGACTGGCAGAATGTTTCCTTGATCAAATTGACTTAAATTTTTTTATATTGACTTGGAAAATGGACCTGGCTGTAGGACTGAATCAACTCTTTCCTTGCTAGAAACAACCAACTAATCTGTTAAGTCAAAATGATTGATTCGATAGCACCAAGTTGACCATAAGCAAAGTTGGAAAAGAGTTACAGAAATGGACATTTTTGTCTCTTTAAAGTGTAAGAGTTCAAAAAGAATAACTCTGAATTGAGAGTCTAATTGAGAAGTTTTGGGCTTGCAGACATCACATGTCTCCTATCTAGGCCTATTAACTGTACCCAGAGAGGCCCATCAGTCTGATAAATTAGAGGCTCGTGCTGCACTTCTCTTTTGGGAGAGTGCAGTTTTCCAAGAGCAACATCAGTTCTGCTGGGCACTGGCTTACTCTTGGAACCAGATGAAAAAGTTAAAATTAGTTATTGGGAATTGTGTGTGATCTGCAGAAGCAACTGGTCATTTCAAAAGTAAGTTCAGAAATAAGTACACTGAAGGAGGGTAAAGAAAAACACACACACTAAAAATATACTTAAAATTCATTGCAAGCATCATAAATTCAACTTTAACAGACTCCTGGAAACCAAAACAACACTACCTTACCTGCTGGCAGATGAGTGGCTGGGGTAGGAATGAGGCAATCAAAGTTAAGCCAAGTAGTGACTTCTTATCTTTGTATCTCATCTTTGGATCAGTTTTTCTAGAGGAAGTCACTTGATGAACTCTTTTCCTCTCTCATCTAGGTCCACTCTTCCAGCATTTTAAATAGGACTCAAATCTCTTTCATTCTTTCAAAATTACCCCAAACTCCTACCCTCCATTCAAATCGCCTTTTTCAAATTCTCTTTTGTTTTGAGAGATAGTAAAAATCTTCCATCCCTGGGAGTCTGTGGCTTTAGGACCAATAAGGACTGCTGGTTCCACCTACAGTGCAAATTAAAATATCTAAAATCAAACACATGTACTTTCTTTGTACATTCCCTCCTTCTTGACTTCTTCTCCAAATCAAATTCTCTATGATATCCTTTGAGCAGGATTTGGGAAACTGTCCTAATATATAACCTAGCTGAACTGGCTCCAGGGAGCTCAGTTACCCTATTTGCTACTCTGAGAGGGGATAAACATAAAAAGCTCTACTCACCCTTTCATTTTCTGGAGGTATTGCTGACTTAAGGGGGCTCTGACAATTGGCTTCCTTATCAGGCAGGAGGGTGGTAGGACAAAGAAGTTCAGTAGGGATTTATTGGAAAACAGATTTTGGGGAACCCCTCATATCACACCTACTTTAGGGAAGTTGGCTCTTACATTGGAAATATGTACACTTGGAACTGTCCCTAGTTACTGGGGCAAATGCACAAAGTTTCCAAATAAATGAAAATGTACTCAATCTTGAGGACCAGATGGCATACCTTAAGTGGTTGGAAAGTTCTCAAGAGTTGGCCATATATATTACATTTTGGCTAGAATTTGGAGGTAGAATTTAGGTCTATCTCTGAGCATGCAGGGGTTTAGTTCTTAAGATTTGGGCAGCCATCAGATGTGTACAGCTGATTGTTTTACTGGATGGATAATTTGACAGTCACTGCCACAACCAAGTCACAGATAACTGCAAAAAAAGAATGACACTTGTTGAGTATCTACTGTATGCTGGGTAATGTTCTAAGCATTTAACATGAATTTACTCATTTAATCTTTAACACAACTCTAAGAACTAGGTACAATTATTATCTCCACTTTACAGATGAAGAAAGTGATAAAAAGAGAACCCTCAATTCACATTTGAATCCAGACAATCTGGTTTCAGACTTAGTCAATCTATATAAGTTATTATAATTCTACCATTTTACATTTATATAATTACATTATTTGGTTTTTACAGTATTTCTGTATGTGGGTATTTATTTTTACTCTACCATATTCCAGAAAATATATCAGCTTTGAATATCATATACGGTAAAAGGTACAGGTGACATTATTTTTCTTTTATGAGTGAGGAAACGGGCAGAGATAAATTCAGCTAACTAGTAGGACAGCCAGGACTAGAAGCTGAGTTTACTGATTCATAAATGGGCATATGGAATTATTTGACAAATTTTATAAGGGCTATGAGGCACAGTTAACTGAAAGAGAATATGAGGATAAATGAATATGTGGTAGCATTCCAGTACAACTGGAGAGATCTGGTACATAGTGAATGCTTAGTAGGTATTAAAACACATTGCTTTAGGCACTGGTACCATACAGATAAGTTAGATAAGATTATTACCCTCAAGAAACTTATAGTCTAGTTGGAGAGTCAGCCATGGTTACAATAGTATGACCCACGCTATGGTGAGAGATGAGGCAGGCAGAGGGCACATCATGAATGGCCTTCTGTACTATGCTGAAGGGGTTCAGGTTTTATCCCCAAGGCAATGCAGACTCATTCAACTAGGGCAATTATCTGATAAAATTTGTGGGAAAGTCCACTCTGATAGAAGTGTAGAGAGTATATTGAAGAAAGATGAGATTAGAAGCTTTCAATCTTGACCAATTCCTGATTTTGTTTTGTGTAGTCCATACCTGTCTTCTTTTATTTGTAATTTCTTGATTCATTTAAACATTTTTCAGTGGATACCCATTATCTTTGCTAGGTATAATGGATATATGAGTAAAAAGAACTGCCCTCAAAGATCTCACAGCCCAGCTGGGGAGACATTTATTATAAACATATGGATAAAATAGATGACAATAAGAGTTTTAATTGTCCTATGAACACTGATAGGGAAGCACAAGCTGGAGTGTCTGGAGAGAGTTTACCCTATTGGATTGCAAGAGGGCCTTGAGGACATATGACTCTCGTTTTTCTGTATCATTAAAACAGTGCAGATACATAGTAAGAGCTCAGTAAAAATGTGTGTTGTTGTTATTGTTAGTTATTTCCATTGGCAATGAGCCCCATAGTGGCAGCTCAAGGCTTAGGTCTGCTCCTGCCTCCTTCTCATCTCAGCTAACCTTTTTATTCCTTGGTAAAGTTAAGTGTATGAAATCATATATAAAAATACCTCATTCTTTTATAGCTCATTCTTCTCTTCCTGACACAATATGCATAGTAGTTGGAAAAATTCAGTCACACATTGGATAAGACCCCATATCAGATGCCCAAAGCTGTGACCTTATGCCTTTTGGTTTTGACAGACATTCTAGGTAGGATTTCATGCTGCATAAACTGAGAACCATTAAGATTCAAAGAACAGGCTATAAGAGTCAAGTTCATTTTTTTCTAATATCAAGATGATATCCAGTAGAGGAATTGCAGCCGGACAGAGAGAGAACTGAATTCACTGTCTTAGACTTAGTAATAGCCCTTTGGGAAATCTTTGGAGGACTGACTCCTCATAGAAGTCTGCTCAAAATCTGTTCTGGAAGATTTTCAGTCGAGTTCAGTTCTGGAAAAAGACTATTGGTTGTGGACAACTTCTTTTGTTTTGCCCTGGTTCAGAGACTTGCACCACAGGGCTGCAACTTGTAAATCCAGCTTGCCTTTAATTTATGGCCAAATGGTGATTTCTGACCCCAGATATTTTTTCAAATATTTATATATGAAGGTCATGTTTATGTCCTTTGTTTCCTTGCAAGAGGCTGGGGTTGGTAGACATTCAATGGAGGTAAACATTCATGGAACAGGCCTATTTTGCTGTTTTTCAGAAATTATTATTATTTTAAGGCCCTTTATTAGTTGGGGACCCTCAAGTTGTTAAATTGTGGTTCGTCTTCTCCTAATTAATTTATGTTCCATAGGGGAGTGGTATTTCCCATCTCTCATACATAATTATAAAAAGAAGTTTAGTTGGCTGACCTGAACAGTAGGTTATTCTCATAATTTTACTTGGGGATAGAGAGAGAAAGAACAGGGGGGGTGGGGAGCTTTCTACAACTCGATCAAAAGCAAAAGAAGTAGAAACAAAAAGAAATTATGGAGGATATCTGAATAGGATAAAGCAATTAGGTTATGCTAAGCAAACTAAATCCTGTTGTCATTAAAAAAAAAAAATTCCAAATTACCATCTTGCTATCTGAACTAAAGATTTGCTCCAGACAATCATCCCAGTTCTGGGTGATTGATCCTAAACCCAGAGGGTGGGAGGGAAGAGAGATGAAGCAAGATGTTTTTCTTGACAGCTATTCAGGCCCAATTTAAGTTGTCTTCCTCTCTGTCTAGCTGTCTAAAGCAGAGATCCATTTTATTAAAATTTGTTTGATCATTATAGATATGAAATGGCAGTGTCCTACAGCCAGGATGGGAACTCAGAGAGGAAATCAGAGGCTCTGTCACCAAAGATATTTTCTACAGATGATTTAATAACCAGAGTACAATGTTTACCATGTGCTATAAATGTTCATTTTTCTTTGACAGTGCTTAATGGAACACATTAATAGTGTTAAGGCAACAAATTATAAGATTTTAGTAGTTCCCAAACTTGTGCAGTGACACCCTTGATATCTTTGATTTGATTTCAAGCAATAGAGACTAGTTTTCTTCTATGATGTTTCTGAATTACTGTAGTGATAGGCTCAGCTATTTTGTGCCCTTCTAGGGTACTTACCAGACAGACATTTTACCTTGCAGTAACTATGACAACCTGAGTTTTGTCTGGAGGACTCTGCAGGATTTACATTCCTGAGTAGAGGGCCCAATAATTTATTTTAGAGTGAAAGAAGCCTTCTAAAAACTGACATTTGCCAGTTAGAAAACCTTAGGTGATAACAATGGAGAACATTGGGAAGCTGAAATATAAGTACCAAGGAAGGATACTTGGGGGAATTTTGCTGGGAAGAAAAAGTCCTTTATTGTTTAATTAGTGTGTGTGTGTAGGTCTGTGTGTGTGTGTGTGTGTGTGTGTGTGTTTGTGCATCTACTCTGAAATTATAATAGTAAAATGTGCCCTTAAAACATTTAACATTTAGATTGGATCAGAGATTCTCCAAGTTGGAAGGAATCCTTACGAGTTAAGCAATGAGTACACCTCATTCCTTAACCCCCATGTTTGAATCACCTCTGTAAAATCATTTCCTGATAGTGACCCAGCCTCTGGCTGCACACTTGGAGTTCAAAGTAGTCACTCCCTTACAAGGCAGCCTATTCTATTTTGGACTTCTCTTGTTTAGACAAAGCACAGTGTTATTTAAATAACATGAAGTTTTTTAAGTTAGACAGATCTGGATTTGAATCCTGGGTCCACACTTTACTGGGTGATACTGAGGAAGTTGCTTTATCTCTGAACTTCAGATAGCAAATTCTCCCATATACATGCCTCTACCTGGGCCCAAAAAGGAACTTAAGACCTTCTCAATATCATAAGAAATATTTTAAATCAGAGCAGCAATGCTTAACCATTAGGTACTTTGTGATAAGGCTTTGGTCATTGCTTTTTATTGACTCAGTATCTTCCAAACTGGGTGTACTTCCTCCATGTAACCATACTTAATCAACTCTAGAGTATGTTCATATTTTCAAAGCTTTCAAGTCACCCAAGCTGTCCCAATAACAGTTCTTAACAGCAGACAGAATATGTCCTTCAGAAGCAGATGTTTTTTCTTATCCTGTCTCGGCACTTTTGCTCATGCTGTGCCCCAAATTTGAAATGCCATTTCATTCTCCTCTCAATCAATATAAATCCTAATTATTCTTCAGGGCAAGATTCATTTTCGGTCTCCATCACGAAGCCTTTCTTGATCATTCCAAAATATAAGTCTCTCTCCAAACACATGGAATTGATCATACACATTATAGAATTTGCCCTAGTCATTAGAAAAAACCCTTTTAAAGAAATTCCCCATTTGTTTCATACCTACTATGTGCCAAACTGTATAGGGAACACAAAAATGCACGTAAACAAGGTCTTGGAACTAGTACACAGACATGGCTAATTATTTGGACTTGAAATAAAACTAGTAATGGAGGAACAGAAAAGTTTTAATCATAGCTTCCACTAATAGGTAGATGTTTATGGTGAAGCCTGGGCAGTTTTGATCTTAAATTAGGTAAAGTATGGGATGAAGGGGTTTGCAACTGAGCAGGATAGGCTTGAGGGTTTCCTAGGACTAGGGACTCCAAGAGCAAGCTAAAGAGCTTAGAGCTGAAAGTGGCTGGAACTGGAAAAATATCTTGTATGTTGAGGTAACATGAGATTTCTTGTGTCTCTTCTGGCATGTAAGAAGCTTGAAAGTCATCACTCCTGTCCTAATAACAAGAGAAAAGGAACAAACTAAAAATCAAACTGAAACTCTGCTTAGATGTGCCAGAGAGTTGAGGTCACAGAGAAAACTGCTACCCCTGAAACTGGAGAGACAGACAGGCAAATACAGAGTCACAGCTTACCAGAGCAGAAGCCCAAGAGCAGAAACCACCACTGGAAGTAGTACTGGGGTAAGAAAACAAACTATAATTGACTAATTCCTAGAGGCTCAGTGTGGACAAGCTTGTGAGTTAAAAACTCCAGGAGGGACCAGTTTTAGGGGAGCACCCACATTTTCATGAGTTTTATCTCGCAGAGCCCTACCAGGTTCTCACAGTGAGGATCCGAGAAAAATCTTGTGCTTCCACCAGAGGGAGGGGAAAAATAGCCATTTTGAAATATACCCAGAACATTCTGCTCTTCTTAACAAGGCCTGCCCTCAAAGGAAACTATTCTACCAAAGCATAACTGACTGGGGTTTTACCAGAGCCTAAGTGACCTGTTGTTAGTGCCGTTGAGTTGATTCCTACTCCTAGTGACCCTATGTACAGCAGAGCAGAACCCTGCTCAGTCTTTTTGTGCCATTCTCTCACCTTCTGGTGCTATATCAGACAATGCTTCACTTCTATTCATGGGGTTTTCAGTGACTTGGGGGAAGGGAAATACCCAAAGCCAGCCCCTTCTAGCCTTCCTGTCTCACCTAAAGGAGTAAAAACTGAGAAGCACTTGTGAAGGTCACAGCCCAGTGGCAGAGGCTCACTAAAAGAGAGAGCCTCATCATAGGACTATAGAATGCTTCCCTTCTCCCCACACCTTACCGTTACATCAATAAGGCTTCTGTGTAATAACAGAGGAATGAAACTGAAAGAACTGTGTGTTTTAGATCTTATTCAAAAAGTCTCTTAGGGAAACCCAAAGACAACAAAGGAGACAAAAGGAAGGGCACCAGAAGAAATTTTAGTCTCTGACATCTATAGTTAGTAAACAGCTAAAGTAAATACAGCCTAACCCCTAGCCAGATAAACATAAAACCTCACACTAAAGGCCTATTTACCTCAGTTCCTTTTACCTAGTACATCATGTCTGGCTATCAACAAAAAATTAAAAGACATGATAAAAGACAAAAAAAAAAATCACAGTTTGAGGAGACAGAACAGGCATCAGAACTAGACTCAAATATGGCAGAGATGTTGGAATTATCAGACTAAGAATATAGGACAACTATAAGCACACCTTGTTTTATTGCACTTCACTATATTGCACTTAGCATATATTGTTTTCTTTTTTTACAAAATGAAGGTTTGTGGCAACCCTGCATTGAGCAAATCTATTGGTGCCATTTTTCTAACAGCATTTGCTCAATTCATGTCTGTGTCACATTTTGGTAATTCTCTCAATATTTCAAACTTTTTCATTATGGTTATATTTGTTATGGTGATCTGTGATCAGTGATCTTTGATGTTACCATTGTAATTGTTGTGGGGCGTCATGAACCGCGGCCATATGAGATGATGAACTTAATCGATAAATGTTGTGTTTGTTGTGACTGCTCCACTGACTATCCATTGCTCCATCCCTCTCCCTCTCCTCGGGCCTCCCTATTTCCTGAGACACATCAATATTGGCCAATTAATTGGCCAAATTAGGCCAGTTAATAACCCAATAATGGCCTCTAAGTGTTCAAGTGAAAGGAAGCGTCATACATCTGTCACTTTAAATCAAAAACTAGAAATGATTAAGCTTAGTGAGGAAGGCATGTTGAAACTGATAGGACAAAGGCTAGGCCTCTTGCACCACACAGTTAGCCAAGTTGTGAATGCAAAGGAAAAGTTCTTGAAGGAAATTAAAAGTGCTATTCCAGTGAACACACGAAAGATAAGAAAGTGAAACAGCCTTATTAGTGGTCTGGATAGAAGATCAAACCAGCCACAATATTCCCTAAGCCTAATCCAGAACAAGGCCCTAATTCTAATTCTATGCTATGCTCTGAAGGCTGTGAGAGGTGAAGAAGCTGCAGAAGAAAAGTTTGAAGCTAGCAAAGGTTGGTTCATGAGGTTTAAGTAAAGATGCCATCTCCATAACATGAAAATGCAAGGTGAAGCAACAAGTGCTGATGTAGACGCTGTGGTAAGTTATAGAGAAGATCTAGTTATGATAATTAATAAAGGTGGCTACACTAAACCACAGATTTTCAATGTAGACATAACAGCCTTCTTTTGGAAGAAGATGCCATCTAGGATTTTCATAGCTAGAGAGGAGAAGTCAATGCCTGGCTTCAAAGCTTCTAAGGACAGGCTGACTCTCTTGTGAGGGGCTAAGGCAGCTTGTGACCTTAAGTTGAAGCCAATACTCACTTACTATTCCAAAAATCTTAGGGCCCTTAAGAATTATACTAAATATACTCTGCCCATGCTCTGTAAAGGGAACAACAAAACCTGTATGGTAACACATCTGTTTACAACATGGTTAACTGAATATTTCAAGACCACTGTTGAGACCTACTGCTCAGAAAACAAGATTCCTCTCAAAATATTACTGCCTATTGACAATGCACCTGGTTACTCAAGAGCTCTGATGGAGAGGTATGGTGAGATTAATGTTGTTTTCATGCTTGCTAACACAACATCTATTCTGCAGCCCATGGATCAAGGAGTAATTTTGAATTTCAAGTCTTATTATTTAAGAACACATTTCATAAAGTTATAGCTTCCATAGATAGTGTTTCCTCTGATGGATCTAGGCAAAGTAAATTGAAAACCTTTTGGAAAGTATTCACCATCTTAGATGCCATTAAGAACATATGTGATTCATGGGAAGAGGTCAAAATATCAACATTAACAGGGGTTTGGAAGAAGCTGATTCCAATCCTCCTGGATGACTTGAGGAGTTCAAGACTTCAGTGGAGGAAGTAACTGCAGATGTGGTGGAAATAGAAAGAGAAGTAGAATTGGAAGTGGAACCTGAAGATGTGACTGAATTGCTGCAATCTCATAATGAAACTTTAATGGATCAGAAGTTGCTTCTTATGGAGCAGCAACGAAAGTGGTTTCTTGAGATGGAATGTACTCCTGGTGAAGATGCTGTGAAGATTGTTGAAATAACAACAAAGGATTTAGAATATTACATAAACTTAGTTGATAAAACAGTGGCAGACTTTGAAAGTATTGATTCTAATTTTGAAAGCAGTTCTACTGTGGGTAAAATGCTATCAGACAGCATTACATGCTACAGAGACATCATTTGTGAAAAGAAGTGTCAATTAATGTGGCAAACTTCATTGTTGTCTTATTTGAAGAAATTGGGGTAAGAAAATTACCCCAATCTTTAGCAACCACCACGCTGATAAGTCAGCAGCCATCAACATTGAGGCAAGACCCTCCACCAACAAAAAGATTATGACTTGCTGAAGGCTCAGCTGATGGTTAGCATTTCTTAGCAATAAAGTGTTCTTTAATTAAGATATGTACATTGTTTTCTTATAGACATAATGCTATTACACACTTAATAGACTACAGTATAGTGTAACCATGACTTTTATATGCACTTGGAAAACAAAAAGTTTGTGTGACTTGCTTTATTGTGATATTGGCTTTACTGTGGTGGTCTGGAACTGAACCCACAATATCGCTGACATATGCCTGTATATTAATATGATAAGGGCTGTAATGGAAAAAATGGGCAACATACAAGAACAGATGGGTAATGTGAGCAGATATATTGAAACTCTAAGAAAGAATCAAAAGGAAATGCTGAAAATCAAAAACATTATAACAGAAAGGAAGAATAACTTTTGATGGACTCATCAAAAGCAATAGACTGGATACAGCTGAAGAAAGAATCAATGAGCTTGAAGAAATGTCAATGGAAACTTCTAAGAGTGAAATGCAAAGAGAAAGTAAATGGAGTAGGCAGAGCAGAAAATCCAAAAACTGTGGGACAATTACAAAAGGTTTAACATATGCAGAAGGCAAATACTAGGAGGAGAAGAGAGAAAGGAAAAGAAGAAATATTAAAAGTAATAAAGACTGTGAATTTTCTAAAACTAATTAAAGACACCAAACCACAGATCCAGGAAGTTCAGAGAATACCAAGCAGGATAAATACCAAAAGTTATATTCCTAGGTATATCATAATCAAACTGCAGAAAATCAAAAACAAAGAAAAAATCATGAGAGAAGCCAGAGGAACAAAACACCTTACTTATAATGGAGCAAGGAAAAGAGTTACATCAGAATTTTCTTCAAAAACTATGCAAGCAGGGAGGAAATCAAGATGGCGGCACAGGCAGATTCTGAACTCACCTCCTCCGGCGGACACAGCCAATTTACAAATACTCGTGGAAAAATTACCCCGAGACAGAACTGAAAACTGGATAAGAGGAACTCCTGCAATAACGGACAATACTAACTGAGGTAGAAGAGTCAGAAACTCCCTTATGGAGAGAAAAAATGCTGCCTTCACAAGCCGCAGTGCCTAACCACCACGTGGGAGTAGCCCAAAGATACGCAGCCCTCCCTGGAGGAGGGGGGCCCTGAGCCAGGGAGCGCCCCCGCTGTGGGCATTTTGTGGCCCCAGCACAATCGAGACAAGTGGCATAATATCTGACTTTGCCTGCTACTAAAACGTGGGGGAGTACCCACAGAAAAGCTGGTTCACAAAGAAATTAAAACTGGCTCTTAGAGGGCCCATGTGCAAATTCACCATTTCGGAGAGCAACCTAAAATAACCAGAAAGAAAGGTAGACAGTGCTTTAGTGAAAAGAGACTCACCTAATAGGCCCTGAGTGCATCTTGGTGAGGTTTGAGAACTCTCCAGGGACTGGGACATTGGCGGAGGCCTTTGTTGTGGTCTGGTGTGGGCGTGCTCACACAGACGCCATTGGAGTTCTCCCTGAGGCCTGCTATCCCAGGGTCTGCTCCACCCGCTAGAGCAGCGATTTAATCCAGCTCAGCTAGGGCAGGTAGCCCACCCTAGAGACTGGCCCCACCCAAGAACAAGCCCTCGGGCAACTTGTGGGCCTGCATAGATTGGTGACTGGATTCTCTGCAGCCTGGCAACTGAGCCCTCTTCAGTGGGGCAGGTCATGCACAAGGAGCGGCTGGAGAGTGTGGGGCAGTGGTGGAGTGTGTGGGGCTCCTGCCATGGAGAGTCTGGGTGTACTTTGGGGAGTCAGGGCGTGCACACGGGGCAGGACTGTGTTGACTGTGTGTGTGGACCTGTGGGGGCAGGGCTTGTCAGCTGCAGAAGACTTGTGCTTCTCAAAGACCCACATAGGGGGTTTGGCCCACCTTCCAAAGCTTGAAACAATTGGGTGCTCCCATGCCTGAGGCCAGCCCCACCCAGCTGGAATCCTCAGAAAGCTGAAAAAAGATCTAAAGACTGGAGGCTTATACCAATTGTAAGGCCCTGAGCCTAACAACCTGCCACGCTGGGGGCCGACTCAAAAGAAATACTGCAACACAAATGTGGTATTAGAACTTGCAGCCAACTGTGCTGGGGCTCACCACACCTGATAAAGAGACTGAAGGGCCCACAACAACTACAAGCAGCTGAGCATTACAACAGGTGGCCAGGAGCATAACTCGGCCTCCCTGAGTGCCTACAGGGAGAGCAAACAGGCCACAACAGAAGGACACACATAGCCCCCATTGGGGTCACCCCTGGAACGTTGAGAGCTGAGGGAAGCACACTGCAGGTCTCCAAAGGCATCACTTACATAAGGTCACCTATCCAAGAGCAGGAGACATAGCTGACCTACATAATATGTAGACACAAGCACAGGGAAAGAGGCAAAACGAGGAGGAAAAGGAATATATTCCAAGTAAGGGAACAGGACAAAACCCCAGAAAAGGAACTAAGTGAAACAGAAATGAGCAACCTACCCTGACAGAGAGTTCAAACAATGAGTGTTAAGGATGTTCACTGATGTGGGGAGAAGAATAGATGAACTCAATTAGAATGTCAACAAAGAAATGGAACATATAAAAAAGAACCAATCAGAAATGAAGAATACATTTCAGGAAATGAAAAATTCACTAGAGGGACTCAAAAGCAGAGTAGAGGATACAGAAGAACGGATCTGTGAGCTGGACGAAAGACTAGAAGAAATTACCCAAGCTGAACAGGTAAAAGAGAAAAGAATTAAAAAGAGTGAGGACAGTCTAAAGGACCTCTGGGACAACATCAAGCACACTAACATTCGTGTTATAGGTGTCCCGGAAGGAGAAGAGCGAGAAAAATGGGGCAGAGAGTCTATTTCAAGAAATAATAGATGAAAACTTCACTAACCTAAGAAAGGAAACAGACATCCAGGTACAGGAAGCACAGAGAGCCCCAAACAAGATAAACACAAAGAGGCCCACACCAAGACACATCATAATCAAAATGCCCAGAATTAAAAATAAAGAGAGAATCCTAAAAGCCGCAAGAGAAAGTCAAGTTACATACAAAGGAAACCCCATAAGGCTATCAGCTGACTTCTCAGCAGAAACCTTAAAGGCTAGAAGAGAGTGGCAGGATATATTTCAAGTGCTAAAAGGAAAATACTTACAGCAAAGAATACTCTACCCAGCAAGGTTATCATTCAAAATGAAAGGAGAGATCAAAAATTTCCCAGACAAGCAAAAATTAAAGGAGTTTGTCACCAAGAAACCAGTGCTACAAGAAATGATAAAGGGACTGATTTAAGGGGAAAAGAGAAGACCACAAATAGGAAAAATTATATATTTCCATGATAAGAGGGTCATGGATACAAATGCACAAAAAAGGGGTTAGGTGTGATATCAAAAACATAAAAGGATGGAGGAGGGGAGTTAAAGAATAGAGCTTTCAGACAGAGGTCAAACATAAGAGACCATCAATTCTGTATAGAAGAAGAAAGGAACACAGAAGGACTACTAAAACACTGAGAAAAAAAAGTTAAAAAATGGTAGTAAGTACATACTTATCAATAGCTACGTTAAACATCAATGGACTAAATGATCCAATTAAAAGGCATAAGGTGGCGGATTGGATAAAAAAACAAGACCCATATATATGCTGCATACAAGAGACACACTTCAGACCTAAAGACACTCACACACTGGAAGTGAAGGGATGGAAAATGATACTCCATGCAAATGGCAATGAAAAGAAAGCAGGTAGCAGTACTCATATCAGACAAAATAGACTTTAAAAGAAAACTGTAAAAAGAGACTAAGAAGAGCATTACATAATGATCAAGGGACCAATCCAACAAGAGGATATAACACTTGTAAATATCTACGCACCCAATGTAGGTGCTCCTAAATATATAAAGCAATTATTAACAGAAATAAAAAGAGAAATAGACAGTGACACAATAATAGTAGGGGACTTTAACTAACACTCCACTTACACCAACAGTTAGATCATCCAAACAGAAGATCAATAAGGAAACATTGGCCTTAAATGACACATAAGAACAGATGGATCTAGTACATATATACAGAGCATTCCATCCAAAAACCGAAGAATACACGTTCTTTTCAAATGCACGTGGAACATTCTCCAGAATTGATCACATATTAGGCCACAAAACAAGTCTTCATAAATTTAAGAAGATTGAAATACTACCAAGCATCTTTTCTGACCACTACGTTATGAAAGTAGAAATCAACTATAGGAAGAAAATCAGAAAAGCCACAAATACGTGGAGATTAAACAAAATGCTACTGAACAACGACTGGGTCAACGAAGAAATCAAAGAAGAAATCAAAAAATACCTTGAGACAAATGAAAAGGAAAATATGACATGGCAGAATTTATGGGATACAGCAAAACCGGTTCTAAGAGGGAAGTTTCTAGCGATAAAGGCCTATCTCAACAAACAAGAAAATGTCAAATAAACAGTCTAACAATGACCCTAAAGGAACTGGAAAAAGAAGAGCAAACAAAGCCCAAAATCAGTAGAAGAAGGGAAATAATAAAAATCAGAGCAGATATAAATGAAATAGAGACCGAAAAACAATAGAAAAAATCAATAAACCCAAGAGCTGGTTCTTTGAAATGATAAACAAAATTGACAAACCTTTAGCTAGACTCACCAAGAAAAAAAGAGAGAAGGCACAAATAAGTAAAATCAGCAATGAAAGAGGAGAAATTACAACAGACACCTCAGAAATACAAAAGATTATAAGAGAATACTAAGAAAAGCTATATGCCAAACACTTTGACAATCTGGAAGAAATGGATAAATTCTTAGAATCATACAGCCTTCCAAAACTAGATCAAGAAGAAGTAGAGAATTTGAATAGACCAATCACCAGTAAGGAGATTGAAACAGTAATCAAAAACCTCCCCAGGACCTAAAAAAACCAGGACCTAAAAGTCCAGGACCAGATGGCTTCTCTGGTGAATTCTACCAAAAATTCAAAGAAGACTTAACACCTGTCCTTCTCAAACTCATCCAAAAAATTGAGGAGGGGTGGAAGCTCCCTAACTCATTCTACGAAGACGACATTACCTTGATACCAAAACCAAAAAAGGACAACACAAAAAAAGAAAATTACAGGCCAACATCACTGATGAACATCGATGCAAAAATCCTCAATGAAATACTAGCAAATTACATACAACAATACATTAAAATGATTACACACCATGATCAAGTGGGATTTATTCCAGGTACGCAGGGATGGTTCAACATCCGCAAATCAATCAATGCGATACATCACATCAACAAAACAAGGAAGAAAAACCACATGATCATCTCAATAGATGCAGAGAAGGCATTTGACAAGATACAACATCCATTTATGATAAAAACTCTCAAGAAAATGGGAATAGAAGGAAAATACCTCAACATAATAAAGGCCATATATGACAAACCCACAGCCAACATCATACTCAACGGGGAAAGACTGAAAGCCATTACTCTGAGAACAGGAATGAGGCAGGGCTGCCCACTCTCACCACTCCTGTTCAACATAGTACTGGAGGTTTTGGCCAGAGCAATTAGGCAAGAAAAATGAATAAAAGGAATCCAAACAGGTAACGAAGAAGTGAAACTCTCACTATTTGCAGATGACATGATTGTATATACAGAAAACCCTAAAAAATCTGTTGGAAAACTATTAGAAACAATCAACAACTACAGCAAAGTCGCAGGGTACAAAATCAATCTACAAAAATCAGTTGCATTTCTGTATGCTAATAATTAACTAACACAAAGAGAGCTCAAAAAGATAATACCATTTACAATTGCATCAAAAAGAATAAAATACCTAGGAATAAATCTTACCAAGGAAGTGAAGGACCTATACGATGAGAACTACAAGACATTATTGAAAGAAATCCACGATGACATAAAGAAATGGAAAGATTCCCATGCACGTGGATTGGAAGAATAAACATAGTTAAAATGTCTATATTACGTAAAGCAATCTACAGATTCAATGCAATCCCAATCAGAATCCCAATGAAATTCTTCACAGAAATAGAAAAAACAATACTAAAATTTATATGGGGCAATAAAAGACCCCGAATAGCCAAAGAAATCCTAAGAAAAAAGAACAAAGCAGGAGGCATCACAATTCCTTACTTCAAAACATACTACAAAGCAATAGTAATCAAAACAGCGTGGTACTGGTACAAAAACAGACACACAGATAATGGAACAGAATTGAAAGCCCAGAAATAAAACCACACATATACAGAGAGCTAATTTTTGACAAAGGTGCTAAGAACATGCAATGGAGAAAGGAAAGTCTCTTCAATAAATGGTGTTGGGAAAACTGGACAGCCACATGCAAAAGAATGAAAGTGGACCATGTGCTATCGCCATTCACAAAAATTAACTCAAAATGGATCAAAGACCTGAAGGTGAGACCTGAAACTATAAAACTCATAGAAGAAAATATAGGCAACACACTATTTGACATTGGTTTTAAAGGAATCTTTTCAGATGACATGCCTAGCCAGACTAGGGAAACTAAAGAAAAAATAAGCAAGTGGGACTTTATCAGATTAAAGAGCTTTTATAAGACAAATGAAACCAGAATCAAGATGAACAGACAACCAACCAGCTGAGAGAGAATATTTGCAAAACATACATCTGACAAGGGGTTGATCTCCATAATATATAAAGAACTCACACAACTGAACAACAAAAAAACAAATGACCCGATCAAAAAATGGGCAGAGGAAATGAAGAGACACTTCTCCAAGGAAGATATACAGATGGCCAATAGGCACATGAAAAGATGTTCAACATCACTAATCATCAGGGAAGTGCAAATCAAAACAACACTATGATACCACCTCATGCCTGTTAGAATGGCTATAATCACCAAGACAAAAAACAATAAATATTGGAGAGGATGTGGAGAAACAGGAACCCTCATACACAGCTGGTGGGAATGCAAATTGGTGCAGCCTCTATGGAAAACGGTATGGAGATTCTTCAAAGAATTAAAAAGAGAGATGCCCTATGATCCAGCCATCCCACTACTGGGAATCTATCCAACGCACCTGAAATCAACAATCCAAAGAGGCTTATGCACCCCTATGTTCATTGCAGCATTATTCACCATAGCCAAGAAGTGGAAGCAACCTAAGTGTCCCTCGACTGACGATTTTATTAAGAAAATGTGGTATATATATACAGTGGAATACTACTCAGCCATAAAAAAAGACAAAATCGTCCCATTTGCAACAACATGGATGGGCCTGGAGCATATTATGTTAAGTGAAATAAGCCAGAACGAGAAAGACAAATACTGTATGATCTCACTCATATGTGGAATATAAACCAACACATGGACAGAGAAAACTGGACTGTGGTTACCAGGGGCAGTGGGGGTGGGGGGTGGGCACAAGGGGTGAAGGGAGTCATATATATGGTGATGGACAAGCAAAAATGTACAACCCAAAATTTCACAATGTTAGAAACCATTAAAACATCAATTAAAAAAATAAATAAAAATAAATTACATAACTAAAAAAAAATCACGTGATCATCTCAATAGATGAAGAGAAAGCATTTGACAAGATACAGTATCCATTTGTGATAAAAACTTTGAATAAAATGGGTATAGAAGGAAAGTACCTCAACATAATAAAGGCCACATATGAGAAACCCACAGCTAATATCATCCTCAATGGTGAAATACTGAAAGCTATCCCTCTAAGAACAGGAACCAGACAAGGATGCCCACTCTCACCACTCCTATTTAACATAGTACTGGAAGTCCTACCCAGAGCAATCAGGCAAGAGAAAGAAATAAATGGGATCCAAATTGGAAAGGAAGAAGTGAAACTGTCACTATTTGCAGATGACATGATTTTATATATAGAAAACCCTAAAGAATCCACCAGAAAACTTTTAGAAGTAATAAACGAATATGGTAAAGTTGCAGGATACAAAATCAACATACAAAAATCAGTTGCATTTCTATACACTAACAACGAAGTAGCAGAAAGAGAAATTAAGAATACCATCCCATTTACAATTGCAACAAAAAGAATTAAATACCTAGGAATAAACTTAACCAAAGAGGTGAAAGAGCTGTACATGGAAAACTATAAAACTTTGCTGAAAGAAATTGAAGAAGACACAAAGAAATGGAAAGATATTCCGTGCTCTTGGATTGGAAGAATTAACATAGTTAAGATGTCCATACTTCCTAAAGCAATCTATAGATTCAATGCAATCCCTATCAAAGTTCCAACAACATTTTTCACAGAAATAGACAAAGAATCCTAAAATTTATATAGAACAACAAAAGACCGTGAATAGCTAAAGGAATCCTAAGAAAAAAGAACAAAGCTGGAGGTATCACACTCCCTGATTTCAAAATATACTACAAAGCTATAATAACCAAAACAGCATGGTACTGGCACACAAACAGACACACAGATCAGTGGAATAGAATCGAAAGCCCAGAAATAAACCCACACATTTATGGACAGCTAATCTTTGACAAAGGGGCCAAAAACATACAATGGAGAAAAGAAAGCCTCTTCAACAAATGGTGTTGGGAAAACTGGATAGCCACATGCAAAAAAATGAAAGTAGACCCTTACCTTACACCATACACAAAAATTACCTCCAAATGGATTAAAGACTTGAACGTAAGACCTGAAAGTATGAAACTACTAGACGAAAACCTAGGCAGTACGCTCTTTGACATCGGTCTTAGCAACATATTTTCAAGCACCATGTCTGACTGGGCAAGAGAAACAAAAGAAAAAATTAAAAAATGGAACTACATGAAACTAAAAACCTTCTCCACAGCAAAGGAAACCATCAACAAAACGAAAAGACAACCTAACAATTGGGAGAACATATTTGCAAACCATACATCTGATATGGGCGTAATCTCCAAAATATATAAAGAACTCATGCTCTCAACAACAAAAAAACTACCAACCCAATTAAAAAATGGGCAAAAGACCTGAACAGATATTTCTCCAAAGAAGATATACAGATATCCAACAGACACACGAAAATATGTTCCAAATCATTAACTATCAGGGAAATGCAAATCAAAACTACAATGAGATATCACCTCACACCTGTCAGAATGGCTACAATTAACAAGACAGGAAACAAGATATGTTGGAGAGGATGTGGACAGAAGGGAACTCTCATACACTGCTGGTGGGAGTGCAAACTGGTGCAGCCACTATGGAAAACAGTATGGAGATTCCTCAAAAAATCAAGGATAGAACTACCATATGATCCAGCTATTCCACTGCTGAGTATTTATCCAAAGAACTTGAAAACACCAATTTGTAAAGATACATGCACCCCTGTGTTCATTGCAGTGTTATTCACAATAGTCAAGACTTGGAAGCAACCTAAGTGCCCATCAAGGGATGAACGGATAAAGAAGATGTGGTATATATACACAATGGAATACTACTCAGCCATAAGAAACAATGAAATCCAGCCATTTGTGTCAACATGGATGGACATTGAGGGTATAATGCAAAGTGAAATAAGTCAGAGGGAGAAGGTCAAATACCATATGATTTCCTTCATTAAGTAGTAGATAATAACAACAATAAACAAACACTTAGAAACAGAGATTATATTGGTGGTTACCAGAGGGGAAGGGGGGAGGGAGGACGGCGATAGGGATAATTTGGCACATGTGTGTGGTGATGGGTTGTAATTACTATTTTGGTGGTGAACATGATGTTCTATGCAGAAATAGAAGTATAATGATGTACACCTGAAATTTATACGTTATAAACCAATGTTACTGCAATAAACAAAAAATTAAAAAAATAAAAAACTATGCAAACAGAAGGGAGTGGCATAAAATATTTAAAATATTGGGGAAAAAGGCCCATGACCCTAGAATTCTGTATGTAGAGAAATTACACTTCAAAATTGAAAGAGCAATAGAGGCTTTCTCAAACAAAAATTGAGAGAATCAGTAGACCTGCCTTGCAAGAAATGTTAAGTTCTTCAGAACGAAGGAAAATGATATAGGTCATAAACTTGGATTTATGTTAGAAAGGAAAAACATTAGAGAAGGGATAAGTGAAGGTAAAACAAAATCTGTTAGTTTTCTTATTCTTTTTTTTTGTTTTGTGAGGAAGATCAGCCCTATGCTAACATCTGCCAATCCCCCTCTTTTTTTACTGAGGAAGACTGGCCCTGGGCTAACATCTGTTCCCATCTTCCTCCACTTTGTATGGGATGCCACTGCAACATGGCTTGCCAAGTGGTGCGTTGGTGCGCGACTGGGATCCAAACTGGTGAACCCCAGGCCGCCGCAGCGGAGTTCGCACACTTAACTGCTTGCACCACTGGTCCGGCCCCTAGTTTATTATTCTTAATGTATCTGATAGATAAAATAATAGTAAATATTAAATAATATTTAATTTTAATATAATGTAATAGTTTAAAATAATAATAGTTTAATGTATTTGTTTAAAATAATAATAGTAATAATGTATTTGATGATTATAGCTTATGCATAAGTGAAATGAATGACAGTAATATTATAAAGGATGGGGAGAATGAATTGGGAATGCTCATGTATAAGGTATTTGTACTACCTGTGTAGTGGTATAGTATTATTTGAAAGTGGACTTGTATTAATGTATATTGCAAATTCTAGGGCCACCACTAAAAAAAGTAAAAAAGAAGTATAATTGATATGCTAAGAAAGGAGAGAAAATGGAATCATATAAAATATTTGATTAAGACCAGAGAAGACAGAAAAAGAGTGGAAGATAAAAAAAGAAACAAAGAACAAGGGCAACAAATAGAAAACAGTAACAAATATGGTAGATATTAATCCAACGATATCAGTAATCTCTTTAAATGTCAATGGCCTAAATACCCCAATGAAAAGACAGAGTCTTTCAGCTTGGATTAAAAAAAGACTCAACTATGTATTGTCTACAAGAAACCCACTTTATATATAAAGACAAAGATAGATTAAAAGTAAAGGAATAGAGAAAGATATACCATGCAAACACTAATCAAAAGATAAACAGGGGCATTATATAATGATACTCCAACTACACATAAAAATCCTTAATATGTATGCACCCAAATACAAAGCATCAAAGTATGTAAGGCAAAAACTTGTAGAACTGTAAGGAAAAAGAGATGAGCCCACTATTATAGTTGGAGATTTCAACCCCTGTCTATCAGTATTTGACAGATCCAGCAGGCAGAAAATCAGTAAGGACGTAGTTGAACTGAACAGCACCATCAACCAACTGGATTAATCAATTCTATAAGGTTATTCAAGAAGAGTAGAATGTACATTCTTCTCTAGCTCACATAAAACATTTACCAAGACCATACGCTGGACCATAAAACATACCTTAACAAATTTTAAAATGATAGAAATCATACAAAGTATGTTCTCAGATCACAATGGAATTAAACTAGAACTCAATAACAGAAAGATAGTTGGAAAACCCACAATACTTGGAGATCAAACAACACACTTCTAAATAACCCATAGGTCAAAGAAGTCTCATGAGAAATTTAAAAATACTTTACATTAAATAAAAAAATATAACATCAAAATTTGTGGGATGCAGGAAAAGCAGTGCTTAGAGGGAAATTTATAGCACTGAATGCATATATTAGAAAAGAAGAAAGATCTAAAATCAATAATTTAAGCTTCCACCTAAGAAACTAGGAAAAGAGTAAATTAAACCCAAAGTAAGCAGAAGAAATGAAGTAATAAAAATTCGAGCAGAAGTCAATGAAATTAAAAACAGGAAATCAAGATAGAAAATCAATAAAACTAAAAGCTATTTCTTTGAAAAGATTAATAAAATTGATAAACCTCTAGCCAGGCTAACAAGAAGAAAAGGGAGAAGACACAAATTACTAATATTTGAAATGAAAGAGGGACCAGCACTACTGATCCCATGGCTATTAAGAAGATAATAAAGGAATATTATGAAAAACTCTGTGATCACATGTTTGATAACCTAGATGAAATGGACCAATTCCTTGGAAGACACAATTTATCAAAACTTATACAAGGAGAGAGAGATAATATGAATAGGCCTATGTTTAATAATAGGCCTATTATTATTGTTCAATAATAACCTTCCAAAACACAAAGTACCAGGCACAGATGGATTCAGTGATGAATTCTACTAAACACTTAAGAATTTATACCAATTCTTTATAATCTCTTCCAGAAAATAGAAGCAGAGGAATATATCCTAACACATTCAATAAGGCAACATGGTATAGTATAGAGAACATAGGACTAGAGGTTAACAGTTCTGAGTTCTAGTCTTGGCTTCTATTACTTAGTATGTACAAATCATTAAATCTCTTTGAGGCTCAGTTTCATCAGTAAAGTATGATTAATAACACTGTCATGGACTGAATTGTATCCCTGCAAAACTCATATCTTGAAATCCTAACCTCCCATGTGACTGTATTTGGAGATAGGGCCTTTAGAGAAGTAATTAAGGTTAAATGAGGCATAAATGCCTCCTAATCTGGTAGGATTGGTAACTTCATAATAATAAGAAAAGACACTGTAGAGCTCTCTCTCCACGCAAACACAGAGGAAAGGTCATGTGAGAACGTAGCAAGAAGGTGGCCATCTGCAAGCTAGAAAGAGAAGTCTCACCAGAAACCATCCCTGGCACCTTGCTCTTGGACTTCTATCTTCTAGAACTGTGTGAAAATAAATGTGTATTGTTTAAGCCACCCAGTCTGTGGTATTTTGTTATGGCTGCCTGAGCAGACTAATACAAATTCCTACTTCTTAATATTGTGAACATTAATTCAAAGCAAATGACCTTTGAAAATGGTAAAACTTTGTATAAATGTTAAATATTCTTATTAATACTCCTTTTCCTACAACTGAGCCATTTAAAACTATAATAGGTAACTATACTATATGCCTGCAACTTATTTACCTTTAGCTTTTAGTGTTTGATTTCCAACAGTAGTAAATTAATTCTGTCTGACAGATATTGTCTTGCTAATATACTACGGAAGGAGATAGGAAAAGACAAGGGGAAAGGCCATAGTCCTGTATTTCAGTCTAAAGAACAGATATTCTAAGCTTGAGTAGTGACAGTGGAACATACTGGCCTGTGGGGTGCCCTTGGTTTGAAAATTTTCTTTGTATATTACTCTTTAGATCTCATTTAGGACCTGAATTAAAGACTAGAACAAAATCTCCATATCCTCTCTATTTTGTCTTTCTTTCCTCTTTTAACTTAAAGGTAATAAAGCTATGTTCCTTCAAAGGCATTATCCAGGCACCAAAAACAGAGATGGAAAGAGACAGGTTTAGTCCAAAGCACCAGTTTCCATTACCTTAAGCTGCCTCAATGGTTTTTCTTAAGGGATTGAAATTTCTCATACTTGGTCTTAGGCCCAAAGTATATGCAATACTTCAATCAAATTGCTTGCGACATATTGGAGTGAGTGCTTGGGAACTATGAGTCCCTCAAATATTAAAAAAAAAGGCTGAATACTTTTTGTACAGGCACTGAAGTAAATGGGGAGATAGTTTTCAAAACTCCTACTTGTCATAGAGCTATACACCAATGTTGAAAGTGTTCTGTTTTGCATAAGACACAAAGATGCACAGTCACAGACTATCTTGGAAATTAGAGACTCCAGGAGTGTCATTCAAAGCCCTCCACACTCCAGTCCTGGCTTCCCTTTCCATCCTAATCTCCTATTGCACTCATTCCTTCAGTTTAGTTCCATAGTTTAGTTTACTTGAGTGTTTATGATGTACTTACTGGCCACATCCTAGGCCCTAGGGATAGACAGACCAATCTATCTATAGTCCCTTCTTCAAGAAGCTCAAAAGTTCATAGGCTCAGGGGGGAAACTAAAGTGTGACGCATGATTAATAGAATTATAGGAGATTGCTCCATGCAAAGAAGTCATACATGAGGGAGTCTGAGCCATCCCTGTTCCATTCCTTGCCACTGTTTTTTCTCACAGGCTTGGGAGGCAGTAGGGAATAGAGAAAAGATCTCGGACATGTGAAGTGTGAGTCCTGGGTTCTAGCTCTGTTGTGCTGATTTTGGGCAAGTCACTTCTTGTAAGATATACAAAGTAATATCATTTTCCTGCTCAACCATAGGGACGAGTTAAACAAACCTCAAGGAATGAGGTATTACCATCAATGAATTTTCTCCCAGTAGTGAGTCTTTGCTCATGAATAGGAGATTTGGCCCTTCCAACAATTTTGAGTGTAGCTTGGAAGGGAGGAAATGTGATAACGTTCCAACAGTCTGGGTGTGTGCAAAGTTCTCAATCTGTAATCATCTGGGAATGCAATGCTGGGAATATCAGGTATCCAAGTTTCACCTGAGTTTCCCCTTGATGTTCCATTTGACCCTAAGACATCTGCTATAACAGAAGTGTGGGTGTTTCAGCTGAGAAGGGGGAAAGATGTCTGGGTGAGGGGAGGGTTGCTGCTGCTATAGATCAAAGGAATTTGAGATGATAGGCATTGGTAGTTCTGCATTTTTGCACTGTGCCCCCTTAGAAGTGGGCCCCATTCCTCCAACTCCCAAAGGAAAGGGTAGGGATGAGATGTGAAGAAGAAAGAGTGGAAAAGCTGTTGCCCAAATGGAGGCTTGGTGTTTGGAACAATGATGTTTGGGAGGTCCGGATATTTGGATTCTAGTCCCACTTCTACCATTGACTACTTGATGTGTGACCTTGGGCAAGAAATTTCTTAGTTCTGACCCTCAGTTTCTTTATTTTTTAAAAAAAGTAGTTGGATGAATTGATCTCCAAGGTACCTTCTCACTCTTACCTTCAATACTTTTGGGTCCTCAAAGTTCTTTAGAGAGGGAGCAAATACCAAGACTGTCAGGCATCCTAAACTGAAAGTTATGGAATATAAAATAATAAACGAAAACAATTTTCGAGTACGAAAACATGAAGTATGCATTGAGTTATTAGTATTCTACTCTATGTACTTACCAGATTTCCCAGGATAAATATCTTGTCCTAGAAAGAATCCAAATGTCCTGGTAATTGCAATGTTTCATGATTCCAATTGCGTCTACTAATTGCCTCATTCCATCAGAAAGGACTTCAGTGCATCAAATTTTTTTTTCATCAGAAACCAAGGCCCAATTTTTGCTTCAGAAAATATGGTCACTATAACTCTGCAGCACTCACCTGATCTTCCCTTTCTAGGTTTTTCTCATGCGTATTTATTTTTTCATTGGTATAAATAATTTTCAAAACAATTGAAACTTTCTATAAATGTAATCTGCTTGGATCACTTATTACTCACAAATGACATGTGTTTGGGAATATAAAGAACCATTCTTAAAACTCGACATTTACACTGAATGCTTGGAATAGACAAAGAGGCCAACTGGGTTTCTCTACTGTAAGGTTCTGGAGATAATTAGGGGGCAGAAGAACCTGGGGAGTGGGGAGGAATAGCAGCAGAAGCAGAGAGAAGGAACTAAGTTTCAAATATCCTTTGTATATGGCCTTTGCTTGTAGGAATTGGGAGCCAGAAGTTTGGACTTTAGGTAAAAGAGCAGTCAAGTGATGCCCGCCTGAATTTTTATCTTCAGCCCAAACTTCTCCCATGTATTGGACTAGAATTTCAAATTGCCTGTTCTGTCTTTCAATATGGCACCTCAAACTCATTTATCTTCCCTCCAAGAATTTTTTCTTCTCCTGAACTCACTGTTCTATTACTGGCACCATCATTTTTATTTTTCCCAATCACTAAGACTAATAACCCTGGCAATATCTCTGATTCTTCCATTACCCTGCTAAATCCAGTCAGTTGCCAAGTCGTGTGGATATTCCTTCATAATCTCTCTCACAACCAGCAACTCCTTTCCATACTCACTACCACCACCCTCATTTAGGCCTTCATAACCTCTCATTGCAAAAATTGTAATAACCTCTTATCTGGTCCATTTCCTCTAAACTTTGCCAATTTCAATCAATAAAAATTTATAGCAACCTTTAGCTTAGTTTATTTTCCTACTAGTAGTATAAGACCAAGTTTACAGGATATTCTCAGTTTTTAGTGGTACAAGTGCATTTTGCATTAAGAGAGGTAAAGAAGAAATAGCATCAGTTTGCAGGACTTCCTGGAATAGTTGGAGGAAATTTCAAAAGTTCATAGTGGGTAAGAAAAGATATTCCCATAATTAGATTTGTGTCTAACAGAAGCACTCCCATTGTATATTTTATCTTCTAATTTGGATGTTAAAGCAGATCTGACACCCGTAACTTTCCCCTTGGCCACAACATAAGATTTGATCTTTGGTTCTTTCCTTATACATCTGTGTCAGCTGAACACTTTTCTATTGCTTTTTGCCCTCTAGCCTCATCTGATCCATCTCACAGATGTTGGGGATTCAGGGATTCCCCTTAGGTTTTAGTGTCTCCTCCCTCATTACCAAACTTGGCCTCTTACCACAGTCATGTTTCCATCACTCATATGTACTTGGCCACGTGGCAGCTTTGCTGATGGACTCTGCAGCCATCTCCCACAAATGCAGGCCAAGAGGTGACATTCAATCTATCCACAGAGTATACTTATATCCTGCCAAAGCTATAAAACTGTCTGGAATTGTAGTCCCTTCCAGTTATGTGCACTGAGGCACCTGCCAATGACATTAATCAGTTTCCTAATGATTTCATGGTAAAACAGGTAGAGCTTAAGTGGCTTGTAGCAGGAAAGTAAGGCCATAGCAGCCTTAGGCTAGTTGTTTAGGCTCAGAGCTCCTGAAACTCTTAAGCCACAAGGTGTGAGAAGTCCATTGGGTGTTTCTGGAACCTATCCCAAAGACCAGAAAATATCCAGGCGGAAGGCAAAGGGAAGGTTAGGAGAACACAAATGTCCTAGCTGTCAGGCAAAGGCTGCCTTCTCAATGGGGGTTCTGGGGTGACACAGCCTGTCATTGGTCCCAGCCTAGTTACCCCACGGCTGCCCTTTCCATAGTGGGCCTGCTTGTCTGGATCTAGGGGCAGCTCTGGAGGCCTTGCCCAATGTCCCAAGCATGTACAATACTTCCACCTAACTCAAACCACATGCAGAAGGATCATGTCATACTTGGCACATAACCAATCGAGAAAGGCGTCAGAGGGTGTCCAGACCTCAACTTGTTTTAACAAATGTTCAAAAAACATTTCTAAGGGGATATTCCAGAAAATGATACTCACTCGAGGTCTTAAAACAGATGTTCAGTCTCTAGGATTGTGTTGCTTTACAGCCATTATAATTGAATGCTATGAGTAGAACCAAATCGCTTCAAGGTTTGAGCTATGGTGGCTCTTCAAATATTTTGTAGCTTTATTGTGGGCCAGGGGAAGGACGGGTCAGATAACAGGATAATGCTGAGGAGGCAGCGTTCTGTTGTGCTTCAGTGCCTCAGCTTCAGAGTTAGGCAGGCAAGAGCTTAGACCTCTGACTAGCTGAGTGACCTAACCTCTCAGACTCTCAGTTTCCTCATCTGTAAAATGGGGATAATAATATTGCTTACCTGATAGATTTGTGAAGAGGACTAAAAGAGATATCACATGTAAAGAGTTTCAATAGTTCATATCATGTATTAAGCACTCAATAAGTGGTAGACGATATTGTTTGTTATTAACATTAATACTAGTAGTACTTTTACCTTTACTGCTCCTTCTACTGCTACTTACAACTATAACAACAACAACAGCAACTACTACTACTACAACTAACACTATTACCACTACTATTACTACTGGCAATGAGGGCTTTTCCCAAATGAATTGAGTTGAAGAGGGCCTCAAGGTCATAATTTCATAGCTCATGTAGAAGGTGGTAGTATCAAGGAGGAAGATTGCAGGACTGTAATTCTAGCTTGGAATAGAGTAAATACCAGAGCAGTGCAGGGACCTAGTATTTTATTTCTCTTATCTCAGACCCAAGCTCTTCTACTCTTCATTAGTTTGCTTATGTGACCTAGCCCAAGCCACTTTAGATCTCTAGGTTTCAGTAACTACCCTGGAAAATAAAACCCCATGGCACTAATTTGCAAGCCACCTGGCCTGTACCAGAGGCCTAATATGTAAAAGGACTATGGTATGAGCAAACTGATCCACAGGGGATATGGTACCAGACTCTAAAGTCACACTAAACTAACCAGCTCCTAATCCAGAGACACGCTATAGCTACCATTAGGATCCTTGTTAACCACTGCTAAACCTGGTATCTTGAGCTCATTGTCAGATGGAAGCATGGTTTTATTTGCAATATGGCCATCACCTTGGTATTTCACATTTGTCCATCTATATTTGTTGATCCATAATGACTCTTAAAGGAATTTCATTAATTCATCCATCCATACATTCATTCAACAAATATTTATTAAGTGAGCAGCTACAACAAGCCAGACACTGTTCTAGGCACTGGGGATACAGCAGTGAACCAGAAAAAGCCCCTGATATCATGAATCTTACAGTTTAGCTGCCTGGTCCGGCCAAATGTAGTATACTAAGAAACTTTATTGGGGTAAGTTAATTCTAGCTTTTTGAAACAAATGATGGTCAATACTTTTCAACTGGACATGTCTTCTGGGAGGGGAGGTAGGGTGGAGGGGGAGGAGATGGTCTTGGATATAGCCTGAAAAAAGGCTCAGAGGGTGGTTTGGGAAAGGGCCATAATGATAATATGACTGTATTTTGATTTATCAGATTAATCTGGTTTATATAAATTATATAGCTAATATGTTGTATAGCTGATGTATATCATATACATTACCTTTTGAAATATGATAAGAAAGTAATGACTTTTGATTGTATAGTTCATAAACTGGCTCTGAAGGCAGTTCCAAAAGCAGCATTTCAAAACTATTCTGAGCAAAAGCAGCATAATCAGAGTAAGTGTATATATATATATATTCCCAAGGGAAGTATTTTGAAAAGTACAACATACATTTGGATGTAAAAGTTCTGGTATGTTCTTAAAATAAACATTAAGTTAGCAGTTAATTTGTTTAAAAAACAGTGAAGTAAAAAAAAACTTGAATTAAAAAATCAGTCATATTTTTTATATGTTTGGACTTAGAGTTGTACAACTTAGTAGTTATAAAATTAGCTTACTTTTAAAAGCACTGAATCAAATTTTTCTTTGCACTTAGGTTATTTCAGTCAATTCATACATAGTCTTCTGAATATGGGTCTTAAAAAGTACAGTATAGTTATTTGGTCATTACCTATGCTATGTTACATTTTTGATATGCAAATCAATCTTCTGGTATTATGACAGACCTGCAGAAATACTGCCTTCCGGTTTGATGCCAGTGTATGATCAAGTTATTTGTATTTTAACTGGTATTTATGTTACAGGCAAAATGTTAAATCAGGAATTGTAAACAATTCCTAGGCAATGTGTATAATGTTTGTAAGTCATTCCTAGAAATTGTTCACAATGCCTGTAACATATATGCAGCTAGCAAGATGCCTGAAATATGTAGGAAACCTTCAAGATGCTAACTGGCCATCCCTGGATTGTAACATTTGCTTTAACAATTCTACTTATTTATCTGTTTGTATGTCTAGATATTAATCATAATTCTAGTAATAATAGTACTACCTTATTTTCATAGCTCTCACAGGTTCCTGGATTTTCACCAACTGTTTGGTGATCCAGAGGCACTAGGAATAAAAGAAACCAATAAATAAGAATAAAGAGAATATTGTTTGTCAGATACTCTAAGGCCCCATCCAAATTTTCTTATTTTTGTTCACAAGCTTTAGTCCAAGATCCCCTGCTTTTTCCCCAGCTCATTAGAATTTATCCAAGTAGTTTTTGATATCCTAACTCCTCCAAGCTTTCCTAGGCCACCCAAAAGAAACCTAATAACTTTTACCAACCTCAATATGTCTAAACATGAAACTTTCTTTCCTGTCCCTGCTCACTTCCCCACTAATAGGCTTGGGTCTAAACATGGTGTAATTGTTTAATTCTACATATTTGGCTTCTGCCCAAATTTATCTTGTTTTCATTTACTGTTTTGAAATGATCTACGTATTGGTTTATGTCAGCATTGTCTTTTTTAGGTTATTTCTACATAACGAACCCAAACCAATTTGGAGATGAAGGAAAAAAAATGTTGAATTAGTTTAGCCTTTGAGTGATAAGGTCATAGCAAATCACTGATTATAATTATTTGCCCACTCAGGCCAGAACATTTCTAGTACATCTAGACAAGTAAACTGATTTGGCCAACTTCTGATTGACCAATGGAACTGGGAGCCCAGTAAGATGAGTTTAGAAAATGAGCTGGCAAGATGGGATGTGGGACCAAGAGGGAAACCTCTGAGTGGCTGGGCAGGGCCTTCTGACAACTGACCTCAGAATCTACTACAGGTGCCAAGGAATTGGTTGGTATGATAAGATGCTGCTAAGAAGGATTTGGCAGTCATATAAATGATCCCTTTAATCTCCTCAGATGATGACCCTCATCCCCATTTCCATCCCCACTGTATCTCAATATGACTCACCCCTCAGAGGCCCCACTTAGTCCTATCTCCTCTGTGAAGCACCTCTAGTTGCTTCAGGCCATGCTGGTCTTTTCTTTGAACTCCTCTAGCACTTATTTAAGTTCATTTTGTCTCTAGCACTGAATCGCACTGATCTAATTATTTACTGTGTGATATTTTTCACGTAAAAATATGTACTTATGGTGACCATATTTTCTAAACCAAAAATTGGAGCACATCTTCTGAAAATTCAGGTAGACTATTTGAAATTAGTAGTGCCCTGAAAAACAGATGCTTATTCTTCTCTGTGTCCCTTACCTATTAAATATTCAATATTGGCTGCTATTGATGATACAAAGATAAAGAAGGATACAAGGTGGCATCTACTATGTTGCAAGTGAAGGACACTGATATTCTTTGCAGTGTGCAATACAGAGAGGCATTGCCCAAATGCCTTATCACTGTGCATGAGGAATGATGTCATGATCCTGAAAAAGAAAAAAGGTGTGGGAAAGGAAGAAGGGTAACAAAAAGTACCAATAGCAAAACATAAGGATCATATCATATAAAACATCATATAAGGATAGTCTAAAAAGATGGGACCTCATTCTTCAGAAAGACAGAAATAAAAGAGATTTCAGTGAAGTCTTTAAGGATGTGGATTAGGTGAATGTGGATCTGTTTACCAAATTTTAGAATCCTTCATTGGGCTGCCTATATTCCTGCCTAACAAAATTTCAGGTAAATTTAAGAAAATAAAAGGGGTGATAAGCATATGGAACTTGTTATTTTGAAAGGTGGTACAGGCTGAGAACATAGCTTGGAGAGGAGTTTAGGTTCATTTAAGGCTGGCAGATCTATAAGGGACATTAAACTATTTTTATCCATTAATTTTTAGGTCAATTAGTTAATAAGGTAACTAGTTAATCCACTGTGGAGCAGAATAAGATAACTAGCTAATCCATTTTGAAGCATTATGAAGAAAGCAGAAGCCATTTCATTTAGAATCAGATGTGCCACAAGCGCATAAGAGATAGCTTATAGTGAAAAAGAGATAAATGTGGGGAGAATTATTTAAGAATAATAATCTGGAATCAGTTGGCTTAGGGGTTAATTTACCTACCACCTTAATTATACTTGAAAGTAGCATAGCATAGTACAGTGATTCATGCTTATAATGGTAGCCTTGAGTCATTAAAACAAACAAATTCTATTTCATCTACTCTGTTCATGTGGAATTCATGGTTCTTACAAACAGGGCTCTAAGATACTCTTCCTAATCAAATTGGAAAGCCTCACCACAACACCTTGGATTTTTTCATATTGAGAAAGAGGGTTATAAGATACAAATGATTTACAAACATAAGAAGCAGTTTTGGGGGAAATAACAGTCTAGGTGATGAAAGGCAAGACGGGATACTCCTGCTAATAAAGTCTATTGGACTTTGAAAAATAACAAACAGAAACATAGTGATATAGCACTTTTTTGCCCCTTCTGCCAAATGCTAATAGTATTTCTTGGCAATTCAGGGAAACAAGAGAGCTTTGAGGTCCCAGCAGGGAGAAAGTAATGGTTTTAGATATTCTTTAGATTGGATATCATAAACAAATACTGAAAACTTCAAGGAAGCATTTTAAAATCTCGTTTCTCTACTGGACAGTACTCATGATTAATAGGCCCAAGAGAGGGTAGTATTTGGAGGCCATCATTCATTATGACAATCTGCAAGCCAGCCACAGAGTAGATGGTGGTATGCCAATAAAAACTGAAAGCAGGAGATAAACACTTTTCATCATGTGGCGAGCCACTGGGTAAATTTAGAGGATTTATTGGAAAAGTTGGTTTTGTCCCTTCTCAGGAGGCTAAACCATATTCCTAATCATACCTAGCTTGGTAAATTATTTTTGGCACCAATGGCTTGTGCTGTACTTGGCATCAGTGATCTGATCCTACTAGATGTTAAACTCATTGAGGGTAATGAATTTCCTTCTCTGTCCCCATTCTGCCACCTTCCCCTCTCCCCACCCAGCCACAGCAGTGCACTGCACATAGGAAGAGTTCAATAAGTATTGCTAAAATAATGAATGCTTTAAATATGTTTATTTGCTACTAACATAAACAGTGTTATTAAAGTGGAAGTAGAGGGTTGAGAGGTGCCAAGAACAAACTTCTTCATGCTCAAAATAGTTGCTTTGGCTTTGGAAAATTAGCACATGGCCATAAAATACCTAAACTCCTCTGCCTTTAGGTCCTGAATTGAGGTGTCTTAGGAAGTAATGGGTATTCCATCCTTGGAGACTTTTAAGCAGATGCTGGGCTGGATGACACTTGTCAGGGATGTTATAGAGAGGGTCCCTGTATTAGGCTGGAATGGGGAGTAGTTAAATAAAGTAAACTTTAAGGTATAACTTGTGATAAAAGTAACAACAGATAATATGGTCCAAGAAATAAGGATTCTAATCAACAGATGCACAAAAGTCTCCTGGGAAGGCCTTGCAAGGCTTTTACTAAAGTCTAGTCCTGCCTCGTCAGTAGAGAGTGCCAAATTAATCCTTTATCAAGAAAACAAGAGCTTAAAGTTGTCCAAACTAGACTTGATTCTCTTGGAGCATTTCTGTGTGGACTCCTCCATGCTCAATTCTGTGTTACCTTAAGTGAAAACTAGCTTAGAAGACTTAGTAGAGCCAAAACTTCCTGAGACTTCAACTTTTGGAGATTAGTATATCCTATGTCTATTGTGAACCCAGCAAAGAACTGAGCATTATGGGAGCAGAAAGAAGTGTAAGGCTTTCTTCTTGCCCTGGGAGAGCCACATGGTTAACTTGATATTACTTCCCCCATGAAAGTACCAGCCATCTTTCTTTGCCCCATTACATTCCTCATTCTCTCCTGGAAAGAGAGACTTAGGCTCTTATCACCTTGTGTTTAGATTTCTGCAACAACAATCCTCTTTGCCTCCAGGATGCTCTCCTCAAATCTAACCTTTACACTGTAGCCAGAGGTTTTGTCCTATAGCACAGATTTGATCCTGTCACTCCCTAGTTTAAAAATCATCGGTGGCTACACATTGGGATTAACTCTATGGGATTAATTTCTAACACTGAGAACTGCATTCAGGGCCTTTCACAGTCTGGACCTATTCTACCTTAGGTTTAACTCTCACCATTACTTCCATATACCCTATTCTCCAGCCTCACCCAACCACTCCCTATTTTGTGAATACAGTGCATTCTTACATAGTGGTACAGTATTTCATATACTTTACTCTCTACCTGGAATGCCCTTCTCTATCATTTGCCACCTGAAAAAGTCCTATTTGTCCTTCATACATTACCTTCTCTGTGAAGTTTATTTCAAAGCACCTAGACAGAATTGATTGCTCACTCTCTGTGCTCTCATAGCTGGGGAAGATAAGAACACATATTCATGACCAGCTTTTTCATAAGCAATTGACATGGCCTTTGTGGTGTTATTTGAAGCCTGTTAGGAAGGTCTCCATCACTGGCAATTCATAGAATTTAAGTATTGGAAGAAATCTTAATGTCAGCTTGTCTAAACCCTTTCATACCAATAAGTGTCCTCCAAGGTCCAGAAAGGTGAAATGATTTGTTCAAGTTCACACTGTCACTGCTAAGTCCTTAAGGAATACATCAGTGGCAGACTCCCATTCTAGCCCTCTTCCACTTACATCACATTGCTTCTTGTGATGAACTAAAGTTCTTTTTCAGAATTTGCAATTTAGTCATATACTCTACCTTTTGGGTTTATCATTGCCTTCTCCAAGCTTCTTTCAAAACGCAATAAATATCCCATGAAGGGATATCATCTTAAGTCTTCAGCACTTCAATATAAATACATTTATCAGATCAATTTCCTCTGCAACAGGAGGTACTAGCAGCAGCATGAGAGTATATAGGATAAAATGGGAATGAAAGGCAAGTTGGACCAACTTTCTTATTTTTGATCCTGAATCGCTTTTCCCTGAGAAACCAAGGAATGAATAGAGGTATAGGAAGATTAGAGAAACTTAAGAGATCAAATGTGGCATTTTCCATCAGTTCCTTAATTCTGCTGTCATGGGAATATTCTATTGACTCTGGTATTGTATTGGCCCTGGGATGTCCAGGGAAGGCCCAGGTGTGTCCTGCTATTAAACAGACATCAGCAAATTGGATAAATTTCAAGGTAGTGATTGAAAGATAACTGGGATCAGCCAAATAGAGTCTAGAACTTTCTGATGGGTAGAGGCAGCTTGAAGGCTCTAGGGATAGGGATACTGGCTTACTGCTAAGGTCTGAGAGAGGAGGGGACTATGATAACAGCCTAAAAATATGAGAATAATTATTCAGACTGGTACTAGAAGAAAAAAGTAAGATTAATGACACAAAATTCATAAAGGGTGGTAGAATACATGCTGAGAAGGTGGAAAATATCTTACCAAACAAAACTAATGAATGATGTCATCATCTCAGTGGAGGAAGTAGAAGCTCTGGAACTTGAAAAATGCTCAAGGATGCAAAGCATAAAATAGGATAGAGTTGAGAACAAACATGAAGCATTCTAGCTTGGGTGACAGGAGGGATGTTTTCTAGGGTAGCTCTTCAGGTCTCAGGAGGTCTGAGCACATTTTCACCACAATCTTTTGGATATTATGGAAACAGCAACTGAAGAGGGAGGTAAAAGGTGAATATGAGGTGAGGGATAAAATTATTGGTAGATGTTGTCTTTGGTTAATTTTTTTTCCCATACCTCCACGTACAGAAGCCAGCAATGGTGACTGTGTTAGTATAAGATTGCCCAGATCTTGATGTATGCCTTCTTGATTTTTTTATTTCAAGAATTTTTCTTTGCCTTTAGTTTTCAGAAGCTTAATTATGATGTGTCTTGGCATGAAGCTATGAGTTTATATATTGCAAGAAATTTGAGAGGTTTTCAATTCTACTCTTTCTCTTCTTCTGGGACTCAGAAACAAATGTTGGCTCTTTTGCTATTGTCTCGCAAATTTCTGACTGTTCATTTTTTTTTGTTTTTCAGGTTGGGTAAATCCTATTAGTATATTCTCGAATTCACTGATTTTATCCTCTGTCATCTACACTTGACTATTGAGCCCACTAGTGAGTTTTTGAAAATTTTCTGTTATTGTATTTTTTAGTTCTGTAATTTCCATTTTTTAATAACTTCTCTTTCTTTGCTATTTTCTATGTCTTCATGTGTTTTGAAAGAATTTGAAAGGCCCGTTGAATCATTTTTTGATTTAAAATCCTTGTTGCTTTAAAAATCCTTGTCAGAGTGACATCAGCGTCATGGCGGAGTGAGCTTTCCCGAAAAATCTTCCCCCGATAAGATACAACAAAAGGAACAGTCACAGACCAACAACGGTCTCCTAGACAGGGAAAAGAAATATCGGAAATATCCACACTGCTGCACATCTGAGAGTGGAACGTGCTGGGTCCCCGGAGGAAGTGGGGAGAGGTAAGGAGAACTCCTCTCCCTCCCCATCAGATCAGCGATCCTGGTCTGCATGGCTCCCAGAGAGGGGGGGAGGGGTGGCCCTCTGCAGGGAAACCGTAGCTCTTTGGGCTTTCTCAGCTAGTGGGAAACTCCCACACAGAGGACTCAGAACTGCTCCAGGGGTACCATCAACATCTGAGCACCCCAGGAGAGTGGCTAACGAGCAGCGAGTGAGAAGCCCCCCTTGCCAGGGACCCAGCGGGCAAAAGAGAGAGAACCTCCACTCCCCACATGCCGGACACTGCAGCTCAGCCAACCAGACCAGACCAAGCGGCCGGTCGATCGCAGTGAGCAGCCAGGGTAGAGCGCAGGGGGCTCAGATTACACAGCCCTTAACCCCCATGGTGGCGGCGGGTGGAAATTGCAACCAGATATTTCTAGGATGAGGAAAAACAAAGCCAATACAGGAGCCACAATGCAAAGGTACATGAAATCACCAGACCAGAAGGAAAATGACAAGCACCCAGAAACCAAACCTGAAGACACAGAAATCCATAACCTAAATGACAGAGATTTCAAAATAGCTCTCATAAAAAACCTCACGAAATATGAGATAACACAGACAAACAATTCAATGAGATTAGGAGTTTCTTCACAAAAGAGATTGAAATCATAAAGAAAAACCAATCAGTACTGATGGAGATGAAGAACACAATGGAGGAGATAAAGGAGAATCTGGAATCTTTAAAGAACAGAGCTGACAATATGGAGGAAAGAATTAGCATTATAAAGGATAGGAATACAGATATGCTCGAGATGGAAGAGGAGAGAGAACTAAGACTAAAAAGAAATGAAGCAAGTCTCTGAGAAATATCTGACTCTATTAGGAAATGTAACATAAGAATTATAGGTATTCCTGAGGGAGAACAGAGGGAAAGAGGAACAGAGAGCCTATTCAAGGAAATAATAGCTGAGAATTTCACAAATCTGGGGAAGGAGCAGGAAATACCAGTAAGTGAAGCCAGTAGTTCTCGTAAATACATCAACAGGCAAAGGCCTACTCCACGACATGTAGTGGTAAGGCCGGCTAAAGTCAATGACAAAGAAACAAGGGCAGCTAGACAAAACAAAAAATAATGTGCAAAGGAACTCCTAACAGGCTCTCAGCGGATTTCTCAACAGAAACTTTAAAGGCTAGGAGAGACTGGAATGATATATTCAAAATACTGAAAGACAAAAACTTTCAGCCAAGAATACTCTAGCCAGAAAAATATCCTTCAAATATGATGGAGAAATAATAACTTTCCCAGATAAACAAAAGCTAAGGGAGTTCATGGCCACGAGACCCCCACTACAAGAAATACTCAAGAAGGCCCTAAAGCCTGGAAAAAATAAAAGAAAGGGAATACAAAGCTTGGAGCAAGGAGAAAAATAGGTAGAGAAAATCAGAAAAATAGTAGATCTTTACCGGAATAGGTTAGCAACCACTTAAATACCAAAATCAAAGATCAAAGGAAGGAATTCACCAAAAATAAATATAACCTCATCACTGTAAACACACACCGAGAACACAATATAGAATAAGGTATAACAAGAATGACTTAGAAGGGGAAGAGGAAAGTGATTGAATTGACTTAGTATAAGGAAATAAGAGGCCATCAGATAATGGACTATCTCATACACAAGATGTTTTATACAAACCTTGAGGTAACCACTAAACAAATAATCAAAACAAGATCACATATGATAAACAAAGAGAAAACTAGAAGAGTTATAAGACAGAACAACCAAACTGAATTGGCAGTCCAAAACAAATGGGACAAGAAACAAAGGAAACGCAAAAGAACTGGAAAATAAGTGAAAAAACAGCAACATTAAGCCCTCATATATCAAGAATTACCCTAAATGTAAATGGATTGAACTCTCCAATTAAAAGATACAGAGTGGCAGGATGGATTAAAAAGCAAGACCCAACAATATGCTGCCTCTAGAAAACACATCTCAGCTCTAAAGACAAGCACAGGCTCAGAGTGAAAGGATGGAAGACAATACTCCAAGCTAATGAGAAACAAAAGAAACAGTTGTTGCCATACTCATATCAGACAAAGCAAGATAAAACAGGTTAAGAGAGACAAAGAAGGGAAATATATAATGATAAAAGGGATACTCCACCAAGAAGACATATCACTTATAAATATATATGCACCCAACATAGGAGCACCAATGTACATAAAGCAACTATTAACAAACCTAAAAGGAGACATTAACAACAACACAATAATAGTAGGGGATCTTAATACGCCACTTACATCAATGGATAGATCATCCAGACAAAAAGTCAATAAAGAAATAGTGGACTTAAATGAAAAACTGGACGAGATGGACCTAGTAGACATATACAGAGCACTCCACCCAAAAACAGCTGACTACACATTCTTCTCAAGCGTGCATGGAACATTCTCAAGGATAGACCATATGTTGGGAAACAAAGAAAGCCTCAATAAATTTAAGAAGATTGAAATCATAACAAGCATCTTTTCAGACCATAAGGCTATGAAACTGGAAATCAACCACACACACACACCAAAACTGGAAAAGTGACAAAAATGTGGAGATTAAACAACATGCTACTGAACAACCAAGGGATCATGGATGAAACTAAAGGAGAAATCAAAAACTATCCAGAGACAAACAAAAATGAAAATATGCCATACAAAACCATATGGGATGCAGCAAAAAAGTGGTCCTGAGAGGGAAACTCATAGCGATACAAGCCCACTTTAACACACAAGAAAAAGCCCAAATAAGCAACCTTAAATTACACCTAACAGAACTAGAAAAAGAAGAACAAACAAAGCCCAAAGTCAGCAGAAGGAGAGAAATAATAAAAATCAGAGCAGAAATAAATGAATTTGAGACTAAACAAACAGTAGAAAGGATTAATGAAACAAAGAGTTGGTTCTTTCAGAAGATAAACAAAATTGACAAACCCTTAGCCAGACTTACTAAGAAAAAAAGAGAAAAGACTCAAGTAAATAAAATAAGAAATGAAAGAGGAAAAATTACACCGATACCATGGAAAAACAAAGGATTATAAGGGACTACTATGAGAAATTATATGCGAACAAATTGGAAAATCTAGAAGAAATGGATAAATTCTTAGACTCATACAACCTCCAAAAACTGAACCAAGAAGAAATGGATAATCTGAATAGACCAATCACAAGTAAAGAGATTGAAATAGTAATCAAAAACCTCCCCAAAATTAAAAGTCCAGGACCAGATGTCTCCTCCGGTGAATTTTACCAAATGTTCAAAGAAGATTTAATACCCATCCTTCTCAAACTATTCCAAAAAACAGAGGAAGATGGAACACTTCCTAACTCATTCTACGAGGCCAACATCACATTGATACCAAAACCAGACAAAGACAATACAAAGAAGGAAAATTACAGGCCAACATTGCTGATGACCATAGATGCAAAAATCTTCAACAAAATATCGGCAAACTGAATACAGCAATACATTTAAAAGATCATACACCATGATCACATGGGATTTACACCAGGGACGCAGGGGTGGTTCAACATCCACAAATCAATCAACGTGATACACCACATCAACAAAACAGAGAATAAAAACCACATGGTCATCTCAATAGACGCAGAGAAGGCTTTTGACAAGGTAGAACATCCATTTGATAAAAACTCTCAACAGAATGGGTATAGAAGGAAAGTACCTCAACATAATAAAGGCTATTTATGAAAACCCACAGCAAACATGATAGTCAACGGGGAAAGACTGAAAGCTATTCCTCTGAGAACAGGAACGAGGCAGGGCTGCCCACTCTCACCTCTCCTATTCAACATAGTACTGCAGGTTTTGGCCAGAGCAATTAGGCAAGAAAAAGGAATAAAAGGAATCCAAATAGGAAACAAAGAAGTGAAACTCTCACTATTTGCAGATGAGATGATTTTATATATAGAAAACCCTAAAGAATCCATTGGAAAACTATTAGAAATAATCAACAACTACAACAAAGTCGCAGGGTAGAAAATCAATCTACAAAAATGAGTTGCATTTCTGTATGCTAACAATGAACTAACAGAAAGAGAGCTCAAAAAGATAATACCATTTACAATTGCATCAAAAAGAATAAAATATCTAGGAATAAATCTTACCAAGGAGGTGAAAGACCTATACAATGAAAACTACAAGACATTATTGAAAGAAATCGATGATGACATAAAGAAATCAAAAGATATCCCATGCACATGATTGGAAGAATAAACATAGTTAAAATGTCAATATTACCTAAAGCAATCTACAGATTCAATGCAATCCCAATCAGAATCCCAATGACATTCTTCACAGAAATAGAAGAAAGAATACTAAAATTCATATAGGGCAACAAAAGACCCCGAATAGCTAAAGCGATCCTCAGAAAAAAGAACAAAGTTGGAGGCATCACAATCCCTGACTTCAAAACATACTACAAAGCAATAGTAATCAAAACAGCATGGTACTGGTACAAAAACAGACACACAGATCAATGGAACAGAATTGAAAGCCCAGAAATAAAACCACACATATACAGACAGCTAATTTTCGACAAAGGAGCTAAGAACATACAATGGAGAAAGGAAAGTCTCTTCAACAAATGGTGTTGGGAAAACTGGACAGCCACATGGAAAAGAATGAAAGTGGACCATCTGCTATTGCCATTCACAAAAATTAACTCTAAATGGATCAAAGACCTGAGGGTGAGACCTGAAAATATAAAACTCATAGAAGAAAATATAGGCAACACACTATTTGACATTGGTTTTAAAGGAATCTTTTCGGATGACATGCCTACCCAGACTAGGGAAACTAAAGAAAAAATAAGCAAGTGGGACTTTATCAGACTAAAGTGCTTCTACAAGGCAAGCAAAACCAGAATCAAGATGAACAGATAACCCACCAGCTGGGAGAAAATATTTTCAAAACATATATCTGACAAGGGGTTAATCTCCATAATATATAAAGAACTCACACAACTGAACAACAAAAAAAACAAACAACCCGATCAAAAAATGGGCAGAGGAAATGGACACTTCTCCAAAGAAGATATACAGATGGCCAATAGGCACATGAAAAGATGTTCAACATCACTAATCATCAGGGAAATGCAAATCAAAGCAACACTAAGATATCACTTCACGCCCGTTAGAATGGCTATAATCACGAAGACAAAACACAACTAATGTTCGAGAGGATGTGGAGCAACAGGAACCCTCATACACAGCTGGTGGGAATGCAAACTGGTGCAGCCTCTATGGAAAATGGTATGGACATTCCTCAAAGAATTAAAAATAGAAATACCCTATGATCCAGCTATCCCATTACTGGGAATCTATCCAACGAACCTGAAATCAACAATCCCAAGAGGCTTATGCACCCCTATGTTCATTGCAGCATTATTCACTATAGCCAAGAAGTGGAAGCAACCTAAGTGTCCCTCGACTGATGATTGGATCAAGAAGATATGGTATATATATACAACGGAATACTACTCAGCCATAACAAAACACAAAATCGTCCCATTTGCAACAACATGGATGGGGCTGGAGGGTATTATGTTAAGTGAAATACGCCAGAAAGAGAAAGACAAACACTGTGTGATCTCACTCATATGTGGAATATAAACCAACACATGGACAGAGAAAACTGTATTCTTATTACCAGGGGCCATGGGGGTAGGGGATGGGCACAAGGGGTGAAGGGAGACATATATATGGTGATTGGCAAACAAAAATATACAACCACAAATTTCACAATGTTATAAACTATTAAAACATCAATTAAAAAAAATCCTTGTCAGATAATTCCAATATCTGATTCATTGCTATGCTGTCATCACTTGATTGTCTTTTCTCATTCAAGGTGTGATTTTCATTGTTCTTTGTATGACAGGTGATTTGTGATTGTATCCTGAACAGTTTTTCTACTACATTAGCAGATTCTGGGTCCTATTTAAATTTTTTAATTTCAGCAGGTAGTCACTGTGTTTAGGTTTAGCATGCAGATCCTTGACTACTTTTGTGAGCTGTGGTTTCAATGAAAGTGTAATTTTTAGAACCTTTCTAGTGCTATTCTCATCTGCTTGGTTTATCTTGCGCTATTGATCCTCCCACTGGTTTCAGTTGGTGTTGATTGAAGATGCAGAAGGGGCTTCCCCAAGCAAGGCTGTCTGGTGGTTCTAAGTAGTGGAATGGGGTCTCTAGCTTGTGAGGATTAAAGGTGCTTCCTACCCAGGTGGTTGTTGTGGTTGGATCTCTTTGTCAGTGCCACCCAGTGGCTTTTGGTGGGAGAGGAGAGTTTCAGGCCCTACAGGGAAGGAGAGTGTTTCTCATGGCTATCATTGTCACTGGGGACATCAAACCACCTTGCCTGTGGTGCTAGGTTGGTCTAGTGTTATAGGAAGGACTCTAAGTGATCTGGGGAAGGGGAAGGAATAAGCCTACTTGCAGCACCTTCTGTTGTTCATTTGGGGGTCAGGAAATGCCAGGCTTGGGTTACTTTCTTCTGTTGAATGGCATGATGTAAGGTACCCTGCTGCTGTGTTTTTCTTACAATCCTGGGGGTCCATAACCAGTTCTACCTGTCAGAGTTCTCCTTTGTCACTTATAATTGTACTTAGTGGGGGAAAAGAAGGGAGATATAAATCTACACTGTCTTGTCCAGACAGGAAGTCCTATGAATATATCCCCCTTTTACTTGTACAAAAAATGGCATTTTTGATGGTGACTAGGGTGTGGGACTGACTTTGGCTGAGGGTCAGTGGAAGATGTGGTAGATCTTGAGAATATGTGATAGTTTTAACCAAAAGACTATGGAATTTACAACATGAGGAAAAGAGATTGGCTGAGCAGCTACATGTTATTTCTGGAGTAGTAGGATTCCTTGAGGAGTACTAGTTCTTTCTGGTCATTTATATAACTCCTTGGGCTGTTGAAGGAATAATTGGGGGTCAGCCTCCACTGCTCTTTGTACCTAAGGTAATTGTACACAGTGGAGAACGTCGTGGAAAGAGACAGGGTGCAGGAAGTACTTGGGGTTTGACCTGTAGTTGGCATGCAAAATTGTACATTCAGATGAAGTACACTGCAATGTTGTAAAAGACCTCTGCCCTAGTGAGGAAGGCTACCTAGTTGTCTTGTAGGTAAATGGTGTTGCTGAAGTGTGAAGTTTGTGTGCTTTGCCTGGTTGTCAAGTTGAAACTAGCATGTTATGGACAAGTGCACTCAACACTACAGAAAATAGAGTTTCAAAGGTGGAACTGAAAAAGAGGATGGACTATATGCTTTCTAAGGTGTCTTCTAGCTTTAAGATTCCTCAACCACTTTGGGGCAGAGACCTTTATAGTCAGTTGTCATTTTGAATTACCCTCTCAAAAAGTTTCTATTTCTGAAGGAGCCATAACATAGCTTGCTAGGTAAAATTCAATTGCTGTTGTTGTTTCTGGCCATGGCTACTATTTCTCTCTTTCTTCTCGTAACTGGACTTTGTCTGCAACTACTATGTACATTTCTTCTGGTTTTTTGGTTTCCACTTATATTGTCTAGGACTCCACCTGCTTTGCTCTTGTTTTTTGCTTTCCCACTCTGACTTTTTTGGTTCTTTTGAGTTTCCTTTTTTTGTGTGTGTGAGGAAGATTGTCCCTGAGCTAACATCTGCCATTCCTCCTCTTTTTTTGCTGAGGAAGACTGGCCCTGGGCTAACATCCATGCCCATCTTCCTCCACTTTATATAGGATGCCTGCCACAGCATGGCCTGATAAGTGGTGCGTCAGTGCGGGCCCGGGATCTGAACTGGCTAACCCAGGGCCGCCGCAGCAGAACGCATGCACTTAACTGCTTGCGCCACTGGGCTGGCCCCATTTTTGAGTTTACTTTTACCCTCACCTCAATAAAATTGACAGCTTTGCCTATTAGCATTCTGGGCCCTCTGATGATCCCTCTCCCTGCCAGCTTACTGTTGCTTTTCCTGCCATTGGTAAGCAATGACTGTAACCAGTCAATTTAAAACTGATTTTAAGACTTATCTCTTTGAGTTCTGGCATATTTCCAGATATGTTAGAAAAGCTACACGTCTGGAACTTCCACCCAGTAGGCCTACCCTTATTTGTATTATATAGGACAAGTCTAATTTCGGTTTCCTATGATAGCCCTTAAAAATAGCTAAATCTATTCTTCATGATAAATATCTCTAGTTCATTTAACTGTTCCTCACGTTATAGTTTTCAGGCTTCTCCTCATTCAAGTACCTATATAAGTCATAAAGTATGGTATCCAGAAGTGAAAACAATATCTCAAGTGGTCTTACCAGCCCAGAATAGAGTGGAACTATCACCTCCCTAATTCTGAACATAATGCTCCTGTTGATACAACCTAACTTTACAATAGCATTTTTGACAGCTTGCTAACTCATGCTGAACTCAGAATCAACTAATTGGGCCTGAGTTTGCAAAGTCTGTGTGTTGCAAAGTCATATCTTCCCAATCCTAGCTTTATATTGTCTTTTTTTGGAACCATATATCTACCTTTGGGGCAAAAATTTGCCTTCAAGATATAAAACAGTTTCTTGGACTATCTCTCTGACATGCAAACAATTAGTGAAAAAGTTTTTAAAAAGTTAGTCTTTGATCCTTTTTTCTAGTTGCCACACACCACTCCTCACTTCTAACCCCCATATTGACTGTATTTGTGTCATAAAGGCAGTGGCTGGAATCCTCCACCTTCAGTTTCTCTGCACCTGTCTGCTGTGAGCCTTCAGCTTTTCTCACTGCTGAGCCTGCTCAAAACCATGAAATAGTTTGCTGTAATTTCCATCTTGGCCAAGAATAACAGGGGCAGCTATGCCAGATAAGGCCAGACTAACGGAAGCTTTGGATCCAGGGTGTGGGTAGATTACCTAAGGGATCAGTTGGGATAAGCATCTTGGAGCCACTGCCTTTCAAGCTCTTACTAGAGGCTCATCCCATCTCAGGAGTAATCAGAAAGATGAGTCAAGGGGATCTACTTCAGGGTAGGACTGGGAAGCAGCTTTTCTTGGTGGAAATACTGCCAAAATCTAGGCATTAGGAAACACTCTTTGCTGGGAAATTGAGGTGTGAAATCATCAGAGGAGAAAAGGGTACATTCTTATGATCCAAAACTATTGCAGATTCACTTTTCCCAAAAGGTACATTGTACTACTTCATGGATTGTTACATTGTGGGGTTGGCAATGGGAGTGGGAGGTGGAGGTACGATGAGTTATATTTTTTGAGCATAAGTCAAAGGACTCAAATGCTCAGTGGAAATGCTACATTTTTTATATTTTATGTCTAGTTGAGAATGTATTAAAGAGACCAAAAAATAAATAAATTAAAACTACCCCAAGAAACACTCCCCAAGAACATTTTCAATTGTACTACCTTATAAGGGAATCTAATAAAAGTCCAAGTTTAATCTCTTCCTCTCTCCTTTATGAAAACTCATGGCTTTTGTTTTTTCTTTGTATGGTGGGATAAGTTTCTTTGAGCTTGAACGTAAATACACAGTACTCAATTAGACCTCTATTTTGTTTCCTTCTTTTTTGCTTTCTGTCTTTCACCTTAGGTTAGTGGAGATATCCTGGGAGTACTGTCCAATAGCCACAAAATAATGTAGGAGCTGTACAGTGGAGTTATTGATTGTAGATTCTCACAACAGACTGAGTTCAAATCTTGGCTCAGCTACTTACTAGATATATGGTCATGGACAAGTCATTTAATCATCCTATACCTTAATTTCCTCATCTCTAAAGTGGAGATAATAGCACCTATATCTTAGAATCATTGTGTGGATTAAATGTCTGTGTGTGTGTGTGTGTGTGTGTGTGTGTGTGTGGTGCTTAGATCAGTGCTTGATACTGTATTAGCACTGATGATATCTTATAGCCATCTTAAGTTGGGTGCTCCTCTACTTGGAGATAGGAAATGGATAATGTGATCTCTGGAAACCCCTTTTAAATGTGGAATTATAAATAGGTCTCAGGAAAATTCAAACTATTATAATAAGTAGTGCTCCTAGAGACTTATTTAATGAGAATTATTCAGTAGTGATTCCTCTTCGAATACCTCAAATATTTCCACACTACTTAGCCCAGGGCCTGTAACATAGTAAGATCTCAGTAAATTTTTGTTGAAATGATGAATGAGTATGTTACTGAATTTTTTTTTAAATTTTTTGTTTATTGCAGTAACATTGGTTTATAACATTGTAAAAATTTCAGATGTACATCATTATACTTCTATTTCTGCATAGATTACATCATGTTCACCACCAAAATACTAATTACAACCCATCACCACACACATGTACCAAATTATCCCTTTCACCCTCCTCCCTCCCCCCTTCCCCTCTGGTAACCACTAATCCAATCTCTGTCCCTATGTGTTTGTTTATTGTTGTTATTATCTACTACTTAATGAAGGAAATCATACAATATTTGACCTTCTCCCTCTGACTTATTTCACTTTGTATAATACCCTCATTGTCCATCCATGTTGTCACAAACGGCTGGATTTCATCGTTTCTTATGGCTGAGTATTCCATTGTGTATATATACCACATCTTCTTTATCCATTTGTCCCTTGATGGGCACTTAGGTTGCTTCCAAGTCTTGGCTATTGTGAATAACGCTGCAATGAACACAGGAGTGCATGTATCTTTACGCATTGGTGTTTTCAAGTTCTTTGGATAAATACCCAGCAGTGGAATAGCTGGATCATATGGTAATTCTAGCTTTGATTTTTTGAGGAATCTCCATACTGTTTTCCATAGTGGCTGCACCAGTTTGCACTCCCAGCAGCACTGTATGAGAGTTCCCTTCTCTCCACATCCTCTCCAACATATGTTGTTTCCTGTCTTGTTAATTATAGCCATTCTGATGGGCGTGAGGTGATATCTCATTGTAGTTTTGATTTAGGTTTCCCTGATAGTTAATGATGTTGAACATCTTTTCATGTGCCTGTTGGCCATCTGTATATCTTCTTTGGAGAAATGTCTGTTCAGGTCTTTTGCCCATTTTTTAATTGGGTTGGTAGTTTTTTTTGTTTTTGAGATTCATGAGTTCTTTATATACTTTGGAGATTAAGCCCTAATCAGAAGTATGGTTTGCAAATATCTTCTCCCAATTGTTAGGTTGTCTTTTCGTTTTGTTGATGGTTTCCTTTGCTGTGCAGAAGCTTTTTAGTTTGATGTAGTCCCATTTGTTTATTTTTTCTATTGTTTCTCTTGCGTGGGCAGACATGGTGCTTGAAAATATGTTGCTAAGACCGATGTCGAAGAGCGTACTGCATATGTTTTCTTATAGAAATTTCATAGTTTCAGGTCTTACATTCAAGTCTTTAACCCACTTGAAGTTAATTTTTGTGTATGGTGTAAGATACGGGTCTACTTTCATTTTTTTTCATGTGGCTATCAGTTTTCCCAACACCATTGGTTGAAGAGACTTTCTTTCCTCCATTGTATGTTCTTGGCTCCTTTGTCGAAGATTAGCTGTCCATAGATGTGTGGGTTTATTTCTGGGCTTTCGATTCTATTCCATTGATCTGTGTGTCTGTTTTTGTGCCAGTAGCATGCTGTTTTGGTTACTATAGCTTTGTAGTATATTTTGAAATCAGGGAGTGTGATACCTCCAGCTTTGTTCTTTTTTCTCAGGATTCCTTTAGCTATTCGGTGTCTTTGTTGTTCCATATAAATTTTAGGATTCTTTGTTCTATTTCTGTGAAAAATGTTGTTGGAACTTTGATAGGGCTTGCATTGAATCTATAGATTGCTTTAGGATGTATGGACATCTTAACTATGTTAATTCTTCCAATCCAAGAGCACGGAATATCTTTCCATTTATTTGTGTCTTCTTCAATTTCTTTCAGCAATGTTTTATAGTTTTTGGTGTACAGATCTTTCACCTCTTTGGTTAAGTTTATTCCTAGGTATTTTCTTCTTTTTGTTGCAATTGTAAATGGGATTGTATTCTTAATTTCTCTTTCTGCTACTTCCTTGTGAGTGTATAGAAATGCAACTGATTTTTGTATGTTGATTTTGTATCCTGCAACTTTACCGTATTTGTTTATTACTTCTAAAAGTTATTTGGTGGATTCTTTGGTGTTTCTATATATAAAACATGTCATCTGCAAATAGTCACAATTTCACTTCTTCCTTTCCAATTTGGATCCTATTTATTTCTTTTTCTTGCCTGATTGCTCTGGCTAGGACTTCAAATACTGTTAAATAGGAGTGGTGACAGTGGGCATCCTTGTCTGGTTCCTGTTCTTAGAGGGATAGCTTTCAGTTTTTCACCATTGAGGATGATATTAGCTGTGGGTTTGTCGTATATGGCCTTTATTACGTTGAGGTACTTTCCTTCTATACTTGTTTTATTCAGAGTTTTTATCATAAATGGATGCTGTATCTTGTCAAATGCTTTCTCTGCATCTATGGAGATGATCATGTGATTTTTATTCTTCATTTTATTAATGTGGTGTATTACGTTGATTGATTTGTGAATGTTGAACCATCCCTGCATACCTGGAATAAATCCCACTTAATCATGGTGTGTAATCTTTTTAAGGTATTGTTGTATGCGATTTGCTAGTATTTTGTTGAGGATATTTGCATTGATGTTCATCAGTGATATTGGCCTGTAATTTTCTTTTTTTGTGTTGTCCTTGTCTCGTTTTGGTGTCAGGGTAATGCTGGCTGCGTAGAGTGAGTTAGGGAGCTTCTCCCCCTCTTCAGTTTTTTGCAAGAGTTTGAGAAGTATAGGTATTAAGTCTTCTTTGAATGTTTGGTACAATTCACGAGGCATGCTGTCTGGTCCTGGAGTTTTATTTTTGGGGCGGTTTTTGATTACTGTTTCTATCTCCTACCTGGTGATTGGTCTTTTCAAATTCTCTACTTCTTGATCCAGTTTTGGAAGGTTGTATGATTCTAATTTATCCATTTCTTCCAGATTGTCGAATTGGTTGGCATATAGCTTTTCATCGTATTCTCTTATAATCTTTTGTATTTCTGAGGTGTCTGTTGTAATTTCTCCTCTTTCATTTCTTATTTTACTTATTTGAGCCTTCTCTCTTTTTGTCTTGGTGAGTCTAGCTAATTGACTGTCAATGTTGTTTATCTTTTCAAAGAACCAGCTCTTGGTTTTATTAATGTTTTCTATTGTTTTTTTAGTCTCAATTTCATTTATTTCTGCTCTGATTTTTATTATTTCCCTTCTTCTACTGATTTTGGGCTTTGTTTGTTCTTCTTTTTCCTTTTCCTTTAGGTGCATTGTTAGATTGTTTATTTGAGATTTTTCTTGTTTGTTGAGATAGGCCTGTATTGCTATAAACTTCCCTCTTAGAACCGCTTTTGCTGTATCCCATAAATTCTGGCATGTCATATTTTCATTTTCATTTGTCTCCAGGTATTTTTTGATATATCTTTTGATCTCTTTGTTGACTCAGTCGTTGTTCAGAAGCATTTTGTTTAATCTCCAACTATTTGTGACTTTTCTGATTTTCTTCTTATAGTTGATTTATAGTTTCATACCATTGTCATCATAAAAGATGCCTGGTATTATCTCAATCTTCTTACATTTATGTAGATTTGTTTTGTGGCCTAATATGTGATCAATCTTGGAGAATGTTCCACGTGCATTTGAAAAGAACGTGTATTCTTAGGTTTTTGGATGGAATGCTCTGTATATATCTACTAGGTCCATCTCTTCTAGTGTGTCATTTAAGGCCAATCTTTCCTTATTTATCTTCTGTTTGGATCATCTGTCGATTGGTGTAAGTGGAGTGTTAAAGTTCCCTACTATTATTGTATTACTGTCTTTTTCTCTTTTCATGTCTGTTAGTAATTGCTTTACATATTTAGGAGCTCCTACATTGGGTGTGTAGATATTTACAAGTGGTATATCCTCTTGTTGGATTGTTCCCTTGATCATTATTTAATGCTCTTCTTTGTGTCTTTTTACAGTTTTTGTTTCAAAGTGTATATTGTCTAATATGAGTATTGCTATGCCAGCTTTCTTTTCATTGCCATTTGTGTAGAATATCTTTTTCCATCCCTTCACTTTCAGTTTGTGAGTGTCTTTAGGTCTGAAGTGTGTCTCTTGTATGCAGCATATATATGGGTCTTGTTGTTTTATCCAGTCAGCCACCCTATGCCCTTTAATTGGAGTATTTAGCCCATTGATGTTTAAAGTAGCTATCGATAAGTATGTACTTACTGCCATTTTTTATCTTTTCTTTTTCTCAGTGTTTTAGTAGTCCTTCTGTGTTCCTATCTCCTTCTATACAGAATTGATGGTCTGTTTAGTTTGACCTCTGTCTGAAAGCTGTACTCTTTAACTCCCCTCTTCCCTCCTTTTATGTTTTTGATATCATATCTAACCTCTTTTTTGTGCATTTGTATGCATTACTCTGTTATCTTGGACATAGATAATTTTTCCTTTTTGTGGTCTTCTCTTTTCCCCTTAAATCAGTCCCTTTAACATTTCTTGTAGCACTGGTTTCTTGGTGACAAACTGCTTGAGTTTTTGCTTGTCTGGGAAACTTTTGATCTCTCCTTCCATTTTGAATGATAACGTTGCTAGGTAGATTATTCTTGGCTGTAAGTTTATTCCTTTTAGCACTTTAAATATATCGTGCCACTCTCTTCTAGCCTGTAAGGTTTCTGCTGAGAAGTCAGCTGATAGTCTTATGGGGTTTCCTTTCTATGTAACTTGTCTTTCTCTTGCTGCTTTTAGGATTCTCTCTTTATCTTTAATTCTGGACATTTTGATTATGATGTGTCTTGGTGTGGGCTTCTTTGGGTTTATCTTGTTTGGGGCTCTCTGGGATTCCTGTACCTGGATGTCTGTTTCCTTCCTTAGTTTAGGGTATTTTTCATCTATTATTGCTTGAAATAGATTCTCTGCCCCTTTGTCTCGCTCTTCTCCTTCCGGGACACCTATAACACTGATGTTAGTGTGCTTGATGTTGTCCCAGAGGTCCCTTAGACTGTCCTCACTCTTTTCAATTCTTTTCTCTTTAACTGTTCAGCTTGGATGATTCCTTCTAGTCTTTCCTCCAGCTGACAGATCCGTTCTTCTGTATCCTCTACTCTGCTTTTGAGTCCCTCTAGTGAATTTTTCATTTCCACCATTGTATTCTTCATTTCTGATTGGTTCTTTTTTATATCTTCCAGTTCTTTGTTGACATTCTCACTGAGTCCGTCTATTCTTCTCCCAAGATCAATGAGCATACTTATGACTCTTAGTTTGAACTCCTTTTCGGGTATGTTGCTCATTTCTTTTTCACTTAGTTCCTTTTCTGGGGTTTCGTCCTGTTCCCTTACTTGGAATGTATTCCTTTGCCTCCTCATTTTGCCTCTTTCTCTGTGCTTGTGTCTACGTATTAGGTAGGTCAGTTACGTCTCCTGCTGTTGTATAAGTGATCTTATATAAGTGATGCCTTAGGAGGCCTGCAGTGTGCTTCCCTCAGTTCTCAATGTTCCAGGGGTGACCCGTATGTGGGCTACATGTGTCCTTGTGTTGTGGCCTGTTTGCTCTCCCTGTAGGCGCCCAGGGAGGCTGACTTTTGCTTCTGGCCAGCTGTTGTAATGCTCAGCTGTTTGTAGTTGTTGTGGGCCCTTCAGTCTCTTTATCAGGTGTGGGGAGCCCCAGCACAGTTGGCTGCAAGTTCTCATAGCACATTTGTGTTTCAGTATTTCTTTTAAGTGATTAGGCCTGCAGCGTGGCAGGTTGTTAGGCTTAGGGTCTTACAAATGCTATAAGCCTCCAGCCTTTAGGTCTCTTTTCAGCTGTCTGAGGATTGCAGCTGTGTGGGGGTGGCCTCATGCACGGGAGCACCCAATTGTTTCTGGCTTTGAAAGGTGGGTCAACCCCTTATGTGGGTCTCTGAGAAGCAGAAGTCTTCTGCAGTTGACACACCCTGCCTCCCACAGGTCCACACACACAATCAACACAGTCCTGCCTTGTGTGCGCGCCCCGACGTCCTGATGTGTTCCCAGTCTCTCCATGGTGAGAGCCCCACACTCTCCACCACTGCCCCACACACTCTACCCACCCCTTGTGCATGCCCTGCCCCACTGAAGTGGGCTCAGTTGCCAGTCTGCAGAGTAACCAGTCACCAATCTATACAGGCACACAAGTTGCCTGAGGGCTTGTTGTTGGGTGGGGCCAGTCTCTAGTGTGGGCTGCCTGCTCTGGCTGAGCTGGATTAAATCGGTGCTCTAGTGGGTGGGTCAGGCCTTGGGCTAGCAGGCTCCAGGGAGAACTCCAATGGTGTCTATGTCAGCACACCCACACCAGGCCACAACAATGGCTTCCGCCAATGTCCCCATCCCTGGAGAGGTCTCACCTGTCACTGCAATGCACTCAGAGCCTATCAGGTGAGTCTCTGTTCAGCTAAACATTGTGCACCTTTGTTTCTGGTTATTTTAGGTTGCTTTCTCAAATGTGTGAGTGTGCGTGTGGGCCCGTTAAGAGCTGGTTTCAATTTCTTTGTGATCCAGCTTTTCTGGGGGTACTCCCCAATGTTTTATTAGCAGGCAAAATCAGATATTATGCCACTTGTCTCGATTGTGCTGCATCCACAAAATGCCCACAGCATGGGCACTCCCTGGCTCAGGGCCCCGCTTCTCCAGAGAGGGCTGCATACCTTTGGGCTGCTCCCGGGTGGCTGTGAAGTGCTGAGGCTTGTGAAGGCAGCATTTTTCCTCTCCAGATGGGAGTTTCTGTCTCTTCCACCTCAATTAGGATTGTCGTTTGTTGCACGAGTTCCTTTTATCCAGTTTTCAGTTCTCTATCAGGGGTAATTTTTCCATGAGTAGTTGTAAATTGGCTGTGTCCATGGGAGGAGGTGAGTTCAGAGTCTGCTTATGCCACCATCTTGACTTCTCTCCCTCTGTGGGCAAACAATAACTTCTTTAGCTGGTTTTTAAAAACAGCTTTATTGACACATAATTACATACTATACAATTCACCCATTTAAAGTGTACAATTCAATTACTTCTACTATATTCACAGGTATGTGCAACCATCACCACAATTTTAGAACATTTGCCTCACCTCAAAAAGAAACTCATGCTCTTTAGCTATTACCTCCCTATTCCTCTCTGCTTCCATCCCTAAGCAACCAATAATCTATTTTCTGTCTCTATAAATTTCTTTATTCTGGAATTTCACACAGAAATGGAACACATCTTTTCATGTGTTTATTTATTATTTGTAAATCTTCTTTGGAGAAATGTCTATTCAGAGCCTTTATGCATTTTTTAAATTGGGTTATCTGTCTTATTATTTAGTTGTAAAAGTTCTTTATTCTAGTTACAGTACTTTATCAGATATATGGTTAGCAAACATTTTCTCTCATTCTTGGATTAGCTTTTCACTTTCTTCACTCTGTCCCTGGCAGCACAAAAATTTTTAATTTTCATGAAGTCCAATGTATCTTTTTGTTTGGTTGCATGTGCTTTTTCCAAATCCAAGGTCATGAAGATTTACTCCTATGTTTTCTTCTGAGAATTTTATATGTTTTGCTCTTCCTTTTAAGTCTTTGATATATCTTGAGTTAATTTTTGTATATGGCATAAAGTAAGTGTAGAGAGTATCATTTGTCTAATAGATTATAATATTTAACCACCTTTGGAATTGTAATTATTAATCATATACTAAATTAAACCAAGTTAAAAATAAAGTATACCACATGTGAAGCCATTACAATGAATAAAACAATTTCTGTGTAAAAAAATAAACTCAGCTGGGATTCTGATAGGGATTACATTGAATCTGTAGATTATTTTGGTACTACCATCTTATGATATTAAATCTTTTGATCTATGAGCATGGGATGTTTGTCTATTTCTTTAGATCTTCTTTGGTTCCTTTTAACAATATTTTATAATTTTCAGAGCATAAATGTGGCACTTCTTTCATTAAATTTATTCCTATTTTATTAGTTTTTGCTATTGTGAGTGGAATTGTGTAAATTTCATTTTCAGATGTTTATTGTAAGTGTATAGAAATACAATTGATTTTTTATATTTGTCTCGTATCCTTCAACCTTGCTGAACTCATTTATTCTGATATATTTTTTTTCGTGGACTTTCTGTATACAAGATTATGTCATTTGTGAATAGAGAAACTTTTACTTCTTCCTTTCTAGTATGGATACTTTTATTTATTTTTCTTGACTAATTGACTTGGCTAGAACCTCTAGTACAATGTTGAATAGAAGTACCAAAACTGGGCATCCTTATATCTTGTTCCTTATCTTATGGGAAAAGCATCCAGTCTTTCACCACTGAGTATCATGTTAGATTTGGGTTTCTTGTAGATGCTGTTTATCAGGTTGAGGAAGTTCCTTTCAATTCCTATTTTGTTGAGTCTTAGCTTGTTGATATGATGGATTACACTGATTACTTTTTGAATGTAGAACCAACCTTGCATCCTTGGAATAAATCCCACTTGGTTCTGGTGTATAATTCTTTTTGTATATTGCCGAATTATATTTTCTAATTGTATCGGTTTCCTATGGCCACAGCAACAAATTACCACAAACTGCATAGCTTAAAAGAACAGAAATATATTCCCTTACAATTCTGGAGGCCAGAATTCCAAAGTCAGTACTGCTGGGCCAAAATCAAAGTATCATCTGGGCCCCACTCTCTCTAGAAGCTGTAGGGGAGAATCCATTCCTTGCCTCTTCTAGCTTCTGGTAGTTGCTGGAATTCCTTGTCTTGTGGCTGCATCACTCTAATCTTCTAGTCTAGCATTTTTAGGTCTCCTTCTGTTTTATCTTTATATGGCCTTCTGCTCTTCGTATATGTGTGTATCAAATCTCCCTCTGCCTCTTTCTTAGGAGAATATGTGTGATTGCATTTAGGGCCCACCTGGATAATCCAAGATAATCTCTCCATCTCAAGATCCTTAATTTAATCACATCTGCAAGTCCTCCCCTTTTTTTTCCATATAAGGTAAACAGGGATTAGGATGGAAATAATGTTTTGGGGCACCATTTTTCAGCCTACCACACTAATATTTTGTTAAGGATTTTTATATCTGCCTTCAAAAGTGATATTGGTCTCTAGTTTTCCTTTTTGTACTATCTTTGGTTTTGGTATCAGCATAATACTGGCTTCATAAAATGATTTGGTAAGTATTTTCTCTTTGTCTTTTTTCTGGAAGACATTGTGTAGAATTGGTGTTAATTTTTCTTTAAACACATGTTAGAATTCTGCAGTGAAACCATCTAAACCTAGAAATATTTTGTAGTGGGAGTTGTTAATTACAAATTCAGTTTTCTTATTATTTTTAGAGCTATTCAAATGATATATTTCATAATCAGTGAGATCTGGTCATTTTTATTTGTATAAGTTTTCTATTGCTGCCATAATGAATTATCACAAACTTACTGGCATAAAACAACATGAATTTGTTTTCTTATAGTTTTGTAATTCCAATGTCTGGTTATGGTTGTATCATGCTAAAATCATTATCTATATCATTATATTTGAAGTGAATTTGTTGTAGACAGCTGATAGTTGGGTCACAGTTTTTTACCCTCTGCCAATCTCTATGTATTTTTTAACTTAAAAAATTGTAGTAAAATACGTGTAATGTAAAAGTTGCCATTTTAACAATTTTTAAGTGTACAGTTTAGTGGCATTAATTATATTAATAAAGTTGTGCAACCATGACCGCTATCTATTTCCAAAATGTTTCATCACCCTGAAGAAAACTCTGTGCCCTTTAAGCAATAACTCCAAACCCCCCTCCCCCCAGCCCATGGTAACCTCTAGTTTACTTTAAATCTCTATGAGTTTGCCTATTCTAGAAATTTTATATGAATGGAATCATACAATATGTGACATTTTGTGTCTGGCTTTTTTCACTTAGCATAATGCTTTCAAGGTTCACCTATGTTATAGGAAGTATCAAAATTCTATTCCTTTCCATGGCTGAATAATATCCCATTGTTTGTATATGCCACATTTTTGTTTATCCACTTATCTATTAATGGACATTTGGGCTGTTTCCACATTTTGGTTATTATGAATAATTCTTTTTTGAACATTAGCATACAAGTATTTGTTTGAGTCCCTGTTTTCAATTATTTTGAGTATATACCTAAGAATGGAATTGTTGGGTCATATTGTAGTTCTATGTTTAACTTTTGAGGAACAACCAGTTTTCCACAATGGCTGTACCATTTTACATTTCCATCAGTAATGCATGAGGGTTCCAATTTCTCCACATCCTTGCCAACAACTGTTATTTTCCTTTTTTTAAATAGCCATTTTTGTAGGTATGAAGTTGTATCACATTGTGGTTTTGATTTGCATTTCCCTAAGGACAAATAATGTTGAGAATCTTTTTTTTTTTGTGAGGAATGTTAGCCCTGAGCCAACATCTGTTGCCAATCCTCCTCTTTTTGTTGAGGAAGATTGGCCCTGGGCTAACATCCGTGCCCATCTTCTGTTGAGAATCTTTTTATGTGCTTAGTATTCATTTATATATCTTCTTTGAAGAAATGTCTATTCAAATCATTTGCCGATTTTTTTTTTTGTGAGGAAGATCAGCTCTGAGCTAACACCCATGCCAACCCTCCTCTTTTTTCTGAGGAAGAGTGGCCCTGGGCTAACATCCGTGCCTATCTTCCTCTACTTTATATGGGATGCCGCCACAGCATGGCCTGATAAGCAGTACATCGGTGCATGTCTGGGATCCGAACCCTGGCCGCCAGCAGCGGAGTGCGTGCGCTTAACTGCTATGCCACAGGGCCAGCCCCTCATTTGCCGATTTTTAATTGGGTTGTTTGATGTTTCATTTTAGGAGTTCTTTACATGTTCTGAATGTTAAACCTGTATTAGTTTGGGCTACCATAACAAAATACCACAGACTGGGTGGCTTAAACAACAGAAATTTATTTTCTCACAATTCTAGAGGCTGGAAGTCCAAGATCAAGGTATCAACAGGTTTGGTTTCTTCTGAGGCCTCTCTCCTTGGCTTGCAGATGGCCACTTTCTCACTACGTCTTCACGTGGTTGTCCCTCTTTCTGTCCGTGTTCTAATCTCCTCTTCTTATGAGGACACTAGTTATGTTGGATTGGGGCCCATGTTAATGGCCTCATTTTAACTTAATTACCTCTTTAAAGGCCATATCTAGAAATACAGTCACATTCTAAGGTACTGGGGATTGGGGCTTCAATGTACGATTTTTGGCAAGACACAATTCAGCCCATAACAAACCTTATCAGATAAATGATTTATAAACATATTTTTTTCCATTCTGTGGGTTGTATTTTCACTGTCTTGATAGTGTCCTTTGGTGCATAGAAGTTTGTGATTTTAGTGAAGTTCAATTTATCTATTTTTTCTTTTGTTGCCTGTGCTTTTATGTCATAGTTAAGAAACCAACGTCGGGCTGGCCCCGTGGCTTAGCGGTTGGGTGCACGCGCTCTGCTGCTGGCGGCCCGGGTTCGGATCCCGGGCGTGCGCCGATGCACCGCTTCTCCGGCCATGCTGTGACCTCGTCCCACATGCAGCAACTGGAAGGATGTGCAGCTATGACATACAACTATCTACTGGGGCTTTGGGGGGGAAAATAAATAAATAAAATTAAAAAAAAAAAAGAATTTAAGAAACCAAGGTCATGTAGATTTACTCCTATTTTTTCTTCTATAGGAGTTTTACAGATTTAGCTCTTTAATTGAAGTCTTTGATCCATTTTGAGTTAAGTTTTGTATATGGTGTAAGGTATGGGTCCAACTTCATTCTTTTGCATATGGATATCCAGTTTTGCCAGCAACATTTGTTGAAGAGACTATTCTTATTCTTTTCCATTGAACAGTCATGATACTTTTGTTGAAAATCAGTTGATCATAGATGCATGTGTTTATTTCTGGATTCTCAATTCTATTCCATTGATTTATGTCTATCCTTAAGCCAGTTCCATACTATCTTGATTACTATAATTTTATAGTAATTTTTGATATCAGCAAGAGTGTCCTCTAGCTTTGTTCTTCTTATTCAAGATGATTTTGGCTATTCTGAGTTACTAGCAATTCAATATGAACTTTAGGATGGGGTTTTCAATTTCTGCAAAAACAGCACTACTGGTATTTTGATAAGGATTGTATTGAATCTGTATGTTTCTTTGGGTATTATTGTCATTTTAACTTATTAAGTCTTGCAGTCCATGAACACAACATGTATTTCCATTTATTTAGGTCTTTTTAATTTCTTTCAACAATGTTTTAAAGTTTTCAGTGTACAAGCCTTTCATCACTGTCTTAGCTTGAGCTGCTATAACAAATACCATAGACTGGGTGGATTAAATAACAGAAATTTATTTCTCACAGTTCTAGAGGTTGGAAAGTTCAAAATCAAGGTGTCAGCCAATTTGGTTCCTGGTGAGGGCACTCTTCCTGATTTGCAAATGGCCATCTTCTCATCGCATCCTTACATAGTGGATAGAGAGATTATCTCTCTTGTGTCTCTTCTTGTAAGGACACTCATTCCATTCATGAAGCTCCACTCCTATGACCTAATTATCTCCTAAAGACCCCACCTCCAAATACCATCACATTGGAGATTAGGGCTTCAACATATGAACTTTGGGGCAGGGGAACACAAACATTCAGTCTATAGCAATCAACCTCCTTGGTTAAAGTTATCCCTATATAATTTATTCTTTTGTACGCTATTGTAGATGGAATTGTTCTCTTAATTTCGTTTTCAGATTGTTAGTGTATAGAAATACAGCTGCTGGTGTATAGAAATACAACTATACACCTGCTAGTGTAGAGGATAAAATTGATATTTGATTGTTGACTTTATATCATGTAACTTTGCTGATTAGTTTATTAGCTCTAATAGTTTTAAAAAATTGTTTAGATATTTCTCTACATAAGATCATATAATATGTAAATAGAATAATTTTATGTCTCCTTTTCCAGTTTGGGTGCCTTTTATTTCTTTTTCTTGCCTAATACTCTGGGTAGAACTTCCAGTTCTATGTTGAATAGACATGGTGAAAGTGCACATCCTTGTCTTGTTCTTGATCTTAGAGGAAAAGCTTTCAGTCTTTCAATATTGAGTATGATGTTAGCTGTGGGATTTTCATACATAGCCTGTATCATGTTGAGGAATTTCCCTTCTCTTCCTAGTTTATTGATTTTTTTTAATCATGAAAGTGTGTTAGATTTTGTCAAATGCTATTTCTGCATCAATTGAAATGACCATTGTTTTTTTCCTCTTCATTCTATTAATGTGGTGTATAACCTTGATTGATTTTCATATGTTGGACCACACTTCCATTCCTGGGATAAATCCCAACTCCCCATAGTGTGTTCTCTGTTGTTGGGTTTAGTGTTCTGTACACGTTTATTTGGTCTAATTGGTTTATAGTGTTGTTCAAGTCCTCTATTTCCTCATTGATTTTTCTGTCTGGTTGTTCTATGCATTCTTGAGAGTGGGATATTAAAATCTCAAATTATTATTGTGGAACTGTTTACTTCCCTCTTCAATGTGGTTCATTTTTGCTCTAGCATTTTTAATATGCTCCTGGATATGGTTTGCTGGTATTTTGTTGAGGATTTTTGCGTCTATATTCTTAGGGGATATTATTCTGTAGTTTTCTTCGGTTGTAATATTTTTGTTTGGCTTCTGTGTTAAGGTAATGCTGGCCTCATAGAATGGTTAGGAAGTGTTCCCTCCTCTTGCATTTTTTGGAAGAGTTTGAGAAGAATTGGTCTTAACTCTCTATTAAAAGTTTGATTGAATTTACTAGTGAAGACATCTGGAGCTAGGCTTTTCTTTGTTGTGAGGTTTATGATTACTGATTCAATCTCCTTACTTGTAAGTGTGTTCGGATTTTCTATTTTTTCTTGAGTGAATTTGGTAGTTTTGTGTAGCTAGAAATTTGTTTATTTCATCGAGGTTATCCAATTTGGCATATGGTTTTTCCTAGTATTCTGTTATGAACCTTTTTATTTCTTAAAAGTTGTTAGTAATGTTCCCACTTTCATTTTTGATTTTAAGTAGTTTGAGTACTTTCTATTTTTTTCTTAGTCTAACTAAAAGTTTGTCAATTTTTTTCAATGACATAACTTTTGGCTTCATTGATTTTCTCTATTTTGTTTCTATTCTCTATTTCATTTCTGCTTTCTAATAATTAATATTTTATTCCTTCTGAAAGCTTTTGGTTTACTCTACTCTTCTATTGCTAGTTCCTGAAGGTATATAGTTAGGTTATTGATTTGTGATCCTTCTTGTTTTTTCTTTTAATGGAGGCTTTTACAACTAAAATTTCCCTTCTGAGCAGTGCTTTCACTGGAACCCGTAAATTTTGTATGTTCTGTTGTTATTTTCATTTGTCTAAAGGTATTTTCTAATTTCTCTTGTAATTTCTTCTTTTGACCATTGGTTGTTTATGTGTATCACTTAATTTACACATATTTATGAGTTTTCCTTCTGTTATTTATTTCTAATTTCATTCTATTGTGAGCAGAAAGCATACTTTTTATGATTTCAATCTTTTCAAATTTATTAAGATTTGTTTTTTGGCTTAACATATGACTTATTTTGAAGAATTTTCCATTGGCATTTGAGAAGAATGTGTTCTCTGTTGTTGGGTTTAGTGTTCTGTACACGTTTATTTGGTCTAATTGGTTTATAGTGTTGTTCAAGTCCTCTATTTCCTCATTGATTTTTCTGTCTGGTTGTTCTATGCATTCTTGAGAGTGGGATATTAAAATCTCAAATTATTATTGTGGAACTGTTTACTTCTCTCTTCAATGTGGTTCATTTTTGCTCTAGCATTTTTGGGATCTGTTGTTAGGTCCATATATGTAAATAATTGTTATATTTTCTTTTTTGATTGAAGTAACATTGGTTTGTAACATTATAAAGATTTCAGGTGTACATCATTATAGTTTGACTTCTGTGTACAATACATCGTGTTCACCACCAAAAGTCCAGTTTCTATCCATCATCATACAAATAACCCCCTTTACCCATTTTGACCCCACTGCTTCCTTCCCCTCTTATACCCACCAATCTGTTCTCTGTATCTATGTGTTTGTTTGTTGTTGTTTTTTTAATCTTCACATAGGAGTGAAATTATGTGGTATATGTCTTTCTCCATCTGACTCATTTCACTTAGAATAATACCTTCAAGGTCCATCCATGTTGTTGCAAATGGCAAGATTTCATCTTTTTATGGCTGAGTAGTATTCTGTTGTGTATATATACATATATACTTATGCATATATATATACACATATATATATGTATTCACCACATCTTCTTTATCCATTCATCCATCAGTGGGCACTTAGGTTGTTTACATGTCTTGGCTATTATAAATAATGCTGCAGTGAACATAGTGGTGCATATATCTTTTTGAATTAGTGTTTTTGTATTCTTTGGATGAATACCCAGAAGTGGCATGGCTGGGTCATATGATAGTTCTAGTCTTATTTTTTGAGGAGTCTCCATACTGTTTTGCATAGAGCCTGAACCAATTTACATTCCTACCGGCAGTGTATGAGGGTTCACTTTTGTCTACATCCTCTGCAACACTTGTAGTTTCTTGCCTTTTTTAAATAATAGCCATTCTGATGGGTGTAAGGTGATATCACATTGTGGCTTCGATTCACATTTCCCTAGTAATTAGTGATGTTGAACATCTTTTCGTGTGCCTCTTGGCCATCTGTATCTGTTCTTTGGAAAAATGTCTGTTCAGATACTCTGCCCATTTTTAATTGGGTTGTTTGTTTTTTGTTGTTGTTTAGTTGTATGAGTTCATTGTATATTTTGGATATTAACCCATTATATGACGTATGATTTGCATATATCTTCTCTCAATTGGTAGGTTGTCTTTTTATTTTGTTGATGGTTTTCTTTGCTATGCAGACGTTTTTAGTTTGGTGTAGTCCCCTTTGTCTAATTTTACTTTTGTTTCCCTTGCCTAAGGAGACATATTCAAAAGGATACTGCTAAGACTGATATCAAAGAGTGTACTGCCTATGTTTTCTTCTAGGAGTTTTATGGTTTCAGGTCTTACATTCAAGTCTTTAATCCATTTTGAGTTAATTTTTGTGTATGGCATGAGATAGTGGACTAGTTTCATCCTTTTGCATATGGCTGTCCAGTTTTCCTTACACCATTTATTGAAGACACTTCCCTTTCTCCGTTGTTGGTTCTTGACTTTTCTGTTGAAAATTAGCTATTCATATGTGTGTAGGTATTTCTGGAATCTCAGTTCTGTTACATTGATCTGTGTGTCTGTTTTTCTGCCAGTACCATGCTGGTTTGATTACTATAGCTTTGTAGTATACTTTGAAATCAGGGACTGTGATATCTGCAGCTTGGTTCTTTTTTCTCAGGATTGCTTTGGCTGTTTGGAGTCTTTTGTTGTTCCATATCAAATTTAGGATTCTTTGTTCTATTTCTGTGAAAAACGTCAGTGGTATTTTGATAGGGATTGCATTGAATTTGTAGATTTCTTTAGGTACTATGGACCTTTTAACGATGTTAATTCTTCCAATTCACAAGCATGGAATATTTTTCCATTTCTTTATGTCTTCTTCAATTTCTTTCAACGATGTATTATAGTTTTTAGTGTACAAGTCTTTCACCTTCTTGGTTAAATTTATTCCTTGGTATTTTATTCTTTTTGTTGTGATTGTAAATGGGATTGTTTTCTCAATTTCCCTTTCTGCTAGTCTGTTGTTAGTGTTTAGAAATGCAACTGTTTTTTGTATGTTGATTTTGTACCCTGCAACTTTACTGTATTTGTTTATTATTTATAATAGTTTTTGTGGATTCTTTAGGGTTTTCTATATATAAAATTATATCATCTGCAAATAATGACAGTTTTACTTCTTTTCAAATTTGGATGCCTTTTCTTTTCCTTGCCTAATTGCTCTGGCTAGAAATTCCAATACTATATTGAATAAGTGTCATCAGAGTGGGCATCCCTGTCTTGTTCCTGTTCTTAGAGGGATAGCTTTTAGTTTTCAACATTGAATATAATGTTAGCTGTGGGTTTGTCATATATAGCCTTTATTATGTCGAGGTACTTTTCTTCTATACCCATTTTATTCATAGTTTTTATCATAAATGAATGTTGCATTTTGTTAAATGCTTTCTTTGCATCTATTGCGATGATCATATGATTTTTAGTTTTCATTTTGTCAATGTGATGTATCACATTGATTAATTTTCTAATGTTGAGCCGTTCTTGCATCACTGGAATAAATCCCACTTGATCATGGTGTATGATCTTTTTAATGCATTGTTGTATTTGGTTTGCTAATATTTTGTTGAGGATTTTTGCATTTATGTTCATCAGTTATATTGGCCTGTAATTTATTTTGTGTGTGTTGTCCCTCTCTGGTTTTGGTATCAGGGTAAAGTTGGCCTCGTAAAATGAGTTAGGAAACATCCCCTCCTTTTCACTTTTTTGGAAGAGTTTGAGAAAGATAGGTATCTTTTAATGTTTGGTAGAATTCACCAGTGAAGCTGTCTGGGCCTGGATCTTTGTTTTTTGGGAGGTTTTTGATTACTGTTTTAATCTCCTTGATTGTGGTCATTCTATTCAGAGTCTCCATTTCTTCTTGATTCTGTTTTGAAACCTTGTTTGATTCTAAGAATTTATTCATTTCTTCTAGGTTATCTGATTTGTTGGCGTATAGCTTTTCATAATACTTTCTTATAACCCTCTGTATTTCTGTGGTATTTGTTAAATTTCTTGTCTTTCATTTCTGATTTTATTTATTTGATCCTTCTCTCTCTCGTTTTTAGTGAGTCTAACTAAAGGTTTGTCAATTTTATCTTTTCAAAGAACGAACTCTTAGTTTTATTGATCTTTTCTACTGTCTTTTTAGTCTCTATTTCATTTATTTCCACTCTAATTTGTATTATTTCCTTCCTTTGACCGATTTGGGGCTTTGTTGTTCTTCTTTTGCTATTTCCTTTTGATGCAATGTTAGATTGTTTATTTGAGATTTTTCTTTTTTCTTAAGGTAGGCCTGTATGCTATAAATTCCCTTAGTACCACTTTTGCTGCATCCCATAGATATGGTATGTTGTCTTTTCATTTATATTGATCTCCAGGTATTTTTTGATTTCTCCTTTGATTTCCTCATTGATCCAATAGTTGTTCAGTAGCGTGTTATTTAGTCTCCACATACTTGTGACTTTTCCAGCTTTCTTCTTATAGTTGATATCTAGTTTCATACTGCTGTGGTTGAAAATGATGCTTCATATGATTTCAATCTTCTTTAACTTAGTAAGACTGGTTTTGTTTCCTAACAAATCGTCTATCCTTGAGAATGTTTCATGTGCACTTGAGCAGAATGTGTATTCTGCTGCTTTTGGATGGAATGTTCTCTCTATATGTTTATTAAGTCCATCTAGTCTAATTTTTCATTTAAGGTCAATGTTTCCTTCTTGACTTTCTGTCTGGATGATCTATCCATTGATGTAAATGGGGTATTAAAGTCCCCTACTATTATTGTGTTGCTGTCAATTTCTACCTTTACATCTGTTAATAATTGCTTTATGTATTTTGATTCTCCTATGTTAGGTGCATATATATTCATAAATGTTACGTATTGTTGATGGGTTGTCCCCTTTATCATTATATTAAGTACATCTTTGTGTCTTGTTATCTTTTTTGGCTTGAAGTCTATTTTGTGTGATGTAAGTATAGCTACACCCATTTTATTTTGTTTGCTATTTCTTGAAGTATCTCTTTCATCCCTTCTCTTTGAGCTTATGTTTGTCTTTAGATATGAGATGGGTCTCCTGGAGGCACCATATTGTTGAGTCTTATTTTCTAATGCATCCCACCACTCTGTGTCTTTTGATTGATGAATTCAATCCATTCACATTTAGGGTGATTATTGATATGTGAGGACTCAGTCCTGCCATTTTGTCTTTTGTTTTCTGGTTGCTCTATATTTCCATTGTTTCTTTTTTCTTGTGTTTCTGTCTGACATTTCAGCTTGGTGGTTTTCTATGATGTTTTTCTCAGTTTCCTCTTATGTTTCATGTCTCTGTGTGATTACCATGAGGGTTGTATAAACGATATAATAGATAATAAGATAGTCCTTTTTCTGCTGGTAGCATCTTCTTTGCCTGTACAGATTCTGTTCTTTTCCTCTTCCTCTTTATGTTTTTGTTGTTGCAGATTATCCTTTTTATGTCGTGAGAATTTTTTACCAAATTGAAGTGGTTATAGTTATTCTTTTTTTTTTTTTTTAAGATTTTATTTATTTTATTTTTCCCCCCAAAGCCCCAGTGGATAGTTGCATGTCGTAGCTGCACATCCTTCCAGTTGCTGTATGCGGGACTCGGCCTCAGGATGAACGGAGAAGCGGCGCCTCGATGCGCACCCGGGATCCGAACCCGGGCTACCAGCATCGCAGCGCGCGCACTTAACCACCAAGCCACAGGGCCGGCCCTATTCTTAAAGCTTCCTTTCCCTTTAACCTTTATGTTATTATTGTTTACCAACCTTTTCTTATATAGAGTTGCAATTTTTTGTTTTGTCTATCACTTTGCTCAATGTTTTGTACCTTTGCCTCTTTGTTTTAGGTAAGAGCTTCTTTCAACATTTCTTGTAGGGCAGGTCTACTGGCTATGAACTCCCTCAGCTTTTGTTTGTCTGGGAAAGCCTTTGTTTCTTCTTCATATCTGAGGGATAACTTTGCTGGATAGAGTATTCTTGGCAACAGTCTTTATCTTTCAATATTTTGAATATATCATTCCACTCTCTCCTAGCCTGTAGAGTTTCTGCTGAGAAATCTACTTATAGCCTAATGGACTTCCCTTGGAGGTTCTTGCCCACCACCCCGGCTGCCTTAGTATTCTTTCTTTGTCAATGACTCTTCACAGTTTTATTGTCATATGTCTTGGAAAAGGTCTTTTTGCATTGAGATAATTGAGTGTTCTATTAGCTTCATGGATTCATATATCTAGTTCCTTCCCTACGTTTGGGATGTTCTCGACTATTATTTCTCTTCTTCCTTCTCTCTCTCTTCTCCTTCTAGGATACCCATTATCCTTATGTTGCTCTTTCTGGTGGAGTCAGATTGTTCTCATAGAATTTCTACATTTAAGAAATCTTAATTCTCTCTCCTCTTCTAGTTGCATCATTTCTAAGTTTCTGTCTTTGAGCTCACTAATTATCTATTCCATGTGGTGTGCTCTATTTCCAATGCTTTCAAATGCATCCTTCATCATATTTATTGAGTTCTTCAGCTCCAGAATTTTTGTTCTTTTTTAGACTTTCAATTTCTTTGACAAAGTATTCCTTCTGTTCATTAATTTCATTCTTGAGTTCATTTAACTGCCTGTTTTCTTGTAACACTTCGAGTTTCTTCACGACAGCTATTTCAAATTCTTTATCAGTTAGATGACATTAGTCTAAGATTTTATGTTTGGTTTCTGCAGAATTATTTTCTTTTTGTTATGAATTTGTTACTATGGCTTTTTGTGGTGTTTGATGTGTTACTCTTCTGCCTGTGCATTTGTTTTAGCAAACACTTTTCTTATTGAGGTATAGCTTTGTTTTCTTTGATTCTAACTATTTAAGCAGTTGGTGATTAAAGGCCTTTCTTTGTTGTTGTTTTTCAGTAAGTGGTGCTATAGCACCAGTTTCTCTTACCTGAGATGCCTCTGGTTACATTGGAGGATCAGTGCTTTCCATCCTCCACTGCCTCTATTAGGGGTGTCAACGGTACCCTCGTCATTGCTGCCTGTGCCTCTGGGGGTCACTGATGCCTTGCTGTTGCCAGTGTTGCCAGTGCTAACTATAGTTGCTAGCTTTGCTGTCAAGAGCACAGGGAAGGGGGATGCCTCCACTGCATCCAGGATCACCTGGATCACAAGAACCACCACTGTGGTGGGGGAAGAGGGAGGGTGGGGAGGAAACTAGGTTCGTGGGGGCACCACCTCGGCTGTTGTCTGATTCTTTGTGGCTGCAGTTGCTGCTGTAGTCAGGAGGCCAGAAGTGTGTGCATGCCTCTGTTGCTGCTACCTGGTTCTGGGCCATGGCCAGAGGGTCGGGATTATGGGGCTCTGCTTCCTCTGTTTTCTGGCTCCCTGTTTCCATAGGCACTGCTGTGGTTGGAAACCTAGAGTTGTGTGTGTGCCTCTGCTGCTGCTACTGGGTTCTGAGCTGTGGCTGGGAGGTTGATATTACGGGGCTCCACCTCTGCTGTTGTCCAGTTTCCTGTGTCTGCAGGCACTGCTGTGTTCGGTAGCCTAGCATCATATGTGCACCTCCACTGCTTCTAATGGTCTCTGAGCCACAGCTGGGAGTTTGGGATTGTGGGGCTCTGCTTCCACTGTTGTTCCATTCCCTGGGGCTGCAGGCACCACTGTGGCCTGTTGTGCTCATGCCTCTGCTGTTGCTATTGGGCTCTGAGCCACAGTCGAGGGGTTGGGGTAGCAGGGCTCTGCCTCTGTTGGTACCCTGTTCCTTGTGTCAATAGGCACCACCGTGGCCAGGAGGCTGGAGTCATGTGTGCGTCTCTGATGCTTCTACCAGGTTCTCTGGGGCTGAGAGTAGCTGACTTAGATGCCCCAGCTGGGGGTCCAGGATCACGGGTACTGCTTCTGTTGTTCCCCTAGTTCACCTCCTCTATGTGCTCCAATCCACCTACCTTTCTATGTACCAATATGTGGATCTCTCTCATGTCCTAATGTGTTGGGAAATGTAGCCTTGTTGAATTTTGGAAGTTCTGCTCATTGTAAATTGAAGGAGAGAGACAAAGGGAATGTCTTATGCCACCATAATGAAGATGCCACTGTCATTATATCTTCTTGATGGATTAAACTTTGTCTCTTGTAACCTTTTTTGACTTAAAATCTACTTTTTTCTGACAATAATATAGCCACTTTAGCTCTAACTTGGTTACTATTTGCATGGAATAGCTTTTACATCCTTTTACTTTCATCCTCTTTGTGTCTTTGTATTCAAAATGAGTCTCCTGTGGACAGTATATAAATAGGTCATTTTTTTGTGTGAGGAAGATCAGACCTGAGCTAACAACCGATGCCAATCCTCCTCTTTTTTATTTTTTTTTGCTGAGGAAGATTGGCCCTGGGCTAACATCCATGCCCATCTTCTCCTACTTTATATGGGACACCGCCACAGCATGGCTTGACAAGCAGTGCATTGGTGCATGCATGGGATCCAAATCTGCGAACCTTTGGGCCGCCGAAGCGGATCGTGTGCACTTAACCACTGTGCCACCAGGCTCGCCCCTAAATAGGTCATTTTTAAAAATCCCTCTGCCAATCTCTGCCTTTTAACTGTAGGTTTTAATCCATTTGCATTTAATGTAATTACTCAAAGGAAGGACATACTTTTATTTAGCTATTCTTTCCTGAATGTCTTATATGCTTTTTGCAATTCTTCCATTACTGCCTCTTTTTGGGTATTTACTTGATTTTTTATGGAATCATTTTTATTCCCTTTTTTCCTTTTCTGAGTAATTTTTAGTTATTTTTTTGGTTGCCCTCTCAGAGATTATAATTAACATCTTAAACTTATAACAACCTAGTTTGAGTAATACCAACTTAGTTTCAATAGTATACAAACATGCTGCTTTTATGTATCTTTGTACTTACAGTTTTATATTATTAAAATCACCTGTTTATATATTGTGTGCCTGGTAACATAACTTATGATTATTGTTTTATGAATTTGCCTTTTATATCATATAGGAAAAAAATAGAGTCACCAACCAAAAATACGATAATACAGGCTTTAATACTTACCTACATAGTTGCCTTTACCAGTGTTCTTTATTTGCTCATGTGAATGAGTTACTGTGTAGTGTCCTTTCATTTTAGCCTGAAGGACTCCCTTTGGTAGGTCTACTAGTAACAAGGTCCCTTGGCTTTTTTTTTTCCTACCTGGGAATGTCTTAATTTCTCCTTCATTCTTGAAGATAGTTTTGTTGGATATAGGATTCTTGGCTGTATTAAACTTCTAGGGCTGCCATAACAAAATGCCACAGACTTGGTGGCTTACACAACAGAAATTTACTTTCTCACAGTCACAGTTCTGGCAGCTGAAAGTATAAGATCAGGGTGCCAGCAGGGTTTTTTCCTGCAGCCCCTCTCCTTGGCTTGCAGGTGATTGTCTTCTTGTTGTGTCCTCACATGGCCTTTTCTCTGTGTGTGTACACTTCTTGTGTCCCTTCTTATAAGGACACCAGTACTATTGGATTAGGGATCCCCCCAAGACCTTATTTAACTTTAACTACATCCTTTAAAGGCTCTGTCTCCAAATACAGTAACATGGGGTTTTAGGGCTTCAACATGTGAATTTTGGGGGACACATTTCAGTCCATGATATTGGTTTACAATTTTTTTCCTTCAGCACTTTAGATATGTCATTAAGCTGCCTTCTGGCCTCCATGGTTTCTGATAAGAAATAAGCTGTTAATATTATTAACATCCCTTATATATGATAAGTCATTTCACCCTTGCTGCTTTCAAGATTCTATATTTGTTTTTGTCTTTTGACAATTTGACTATTATATGTCTTGTGGATCTGTTTCCTGCTTGAAGTTTTTTGAGCTTCTTGGATGTGTTGACTCATATCTTTATCAAATTTGGAAGTTTTTGACATGATTGCTATGATTTCTTCAAATAATCTTTCTGTCCCGGTTCTTCCCTCTCCTCCTTTTATTGCCATGATGTGTATGTTGGTCTGCTTGATGGTCTCCCATAAGTTTCTTAGCCTCTGTTCACTTTCTTCTTTTTTTCCCTTTATTCTCAGAATAGATAATTTTAATTGCCCTATATTTAAGTTTTCTGATTTTTGTCTTCCTGCTCAAATCTGTTGTTGATCTCCTCTGTTGAATATGTCATTTCTGTTATTGTGCTTTTTGGTTCCAGATTTTTATTTGGTTCATTTTTATAATTTAAATCTCTTCATTGATATTCTCATTTTGTTCATATATCATCTTCCTGGTTTACTTTAGTTCTTTGTCCTTGCTTTTCTTTAGCATTTTGACTATATTTAAAACAGTTGATTTGAAGTATTTTTCTAGTAAGTTCAATGCCTGGGCTTCCTGAGGGAAAGTTTCTTTCAATTAATTTTTTTTCGTTTGAGTTGACCATATTTTTCTGTTTCTCAGCATTCTTTGTAGTTTTTTTTATTGAATATGGAATATTTGAATATTGTAATTTGGTGACTCTGAAATTCAGATTCTCCACCTTCACCAGGGCATGCTGTTCTTGGTTGTTTAAAGCTTAGATTGTGTTCAATCCATGTTGTAGCTGAATTTTCCTTGAACTCCAGTAGTTTAATAAAAAGAAAACACCATTCTTTGTAGCTTGGCTTCGTGCTGGGGCACTCCTTTAGTACTTAGGCCATTTACAATTATGTCTCAGCCCTCATTGCCTTATTGCATTGAGCATACAGATCATCCAGTGATGAAAGCTTAGGGCTTTCTCAGGTCTTTTCTGAGCATGTATCCTGTCCTGGTGCTTTTGCTTGCCCTTTTGAAAGCCCTAATTTGCCAAAGAAACTTCCTGCATGGCTTTTCACCCAGCTATAGGAGGTCTATTGTATTTCTCAAGTGTAATCTTTTGCTCCAGGCTGCTCTGGGGTTTTCAGTAAATGTACAATGTTTTTCAGCAATGCCTGACCCCTTTTCAACCTGAGTGGGTTTCCAGTTAGGCAACACAGAGTTGAGTGCCTTGTGTCAGTCTTCCTTGTAGTCCTGAAGCAGTTTAGAACAGAAAAACACAATAATTTGCAAATAAATTCTACTCAGCTCCCTCTGGAACAAAAGACCAAGGTCTCACACTAGGAACATGGCCTCCCATCTTCAAGGCTGCTGCCAAGCTGAAGAGGCAGCAAGGGAAAATAAAAATACTACAAACTTTCTTACCTTTTTGAAGTTGCCTTTTTTTTTTTTGATTCAGCATTCACTTGGTTGCTGTGAACCTTTGGTATCCAGAGTTTTGACAGTTAGTTTCTTGATTTTTGTTTTTTTGGTCGATGTTTCTGTGGAGATACAGGAGTTTGGAGTTGTCTGCTTGCCATTTTCCTGATGTCACTTCCAATATCTAGTCTTTAATTGCTGTATTTAGGCCATTTTCATGTAATATAATTATTGAAATGCTAGGGCTTGAGTCCTCCATTTTATTTTTGCTTTTTGTGTTTTCTTTGTTTTTCTGTTTTCTTTTTTTATACCATGTTGTGGATTACTTGACCATATATTTAGAATTCCATTTTTATTTTTCTATGGTGTTTTTGTGTGTATCAATTTGTATGGCTTTTTTAGTGATTGTTCTATGTTAATACATTATATATACCTAACTTATCACAGTCTTCTGGTGTCAACATTTTACCAGTCCTAGTGAAGCACAGAAATCTTACCTCCCTTTATAGCCTTTTGTCCTCCTTCTTTTATAATATAATTGTCTTAAATATTTCATCTAAATTCATTGATGATCATATCAGACAATGTCATTGTAATATTTTGCTTCAAGTGTTAAACCTAATTTAGAAAATTCAGGGAGAGAAGGAAAGCCTTTGTATTTTCTCATATTTTTTACTCTTTTTATTGTTTTTTCTTCCTTTCTTGCTTTTCAAGTTCTATAATTTTTATTTGATTCTTCATTATATCTTTCATTTCTTTATTGAGACTTTCATTTTCTTTGCTAAAACTATCCAGTTTTTTTTTTACTTTTAAGCATCATCATACTACCTGTTGAAGCATTTTATTATTTATTTTATGTTTAAAGAACTTTATTTAGCCATTCTTTTAGGTTTGGTTTGTTGGCAACAAACTTTCTTAATTTTTCTTCTGAGAATGTCTTTTTTTACCCTTCATTTTTCTTTAGTGAGAAAAACCTCCAATTTTTGTTTGAAAGTATGCAATCAAAACGAAGAAACACTCAGACCCCAGTCCAAAGGACTTGCAAGTCAATTTTCAATAGAGAATATAAAAGGCAAACAAACGCAAAACATATATATGCAGCCTCACCAGTAATGAAATAATTGCAAAGCAAAACTGTTTAGTATTTTTCTTTACTTATTACATAATATTTTTATGTGACTACCCAAGTTGATATTACCTTGTAACTTCATGAGACTTAAATTCCCCTTCATTTTTAAAGGCTATTTACCTGGATGTAGAGTGGAGTTGACAGATCTTTTCTTTCAGCACTTAAAAACTTTGTCAGGTTTGGTGTCAAGATGGTCATGAAGGTGGACTCTGAACTCACCTCCTCCCATGGACACAACAAATTTGCAGCTACTCTTGGAACAATAACCCCTGAGAGAGAACTGAAAACTGGATAAAATGAACCCTCACAACAAGGCACAGTCCTGACTGTGGTGGAAGAGGCAGAAATTCCTTTCTGGAGAGAAAAAAAGCCACCTTCACAAGCCACAGCTCTTCATGGCCACCCAGGAGTAATCAGAAGGTATGCAGCCTTCCCTGGAGATGTGGGGGACCTGAGCCAGGGAGCGTTACCACTATAAGCATCTTTTAGTCCCAGAACAACCTAGATGAGTGTCATAATATTTGGCTTTGCTGGCTACTAACAACAACAGGGAATAACCCTAGAAAAGCTATTGGACATAAGGAAAAAAAAGCTGGCTCTTAAAGGGCCCATGCACAAATTTACCCATTTTGGAAAGCAAATTAAAATCAGCAGAAAGAAAGGTGCACAGTCTTTTGGTGAAAAGCGACTCACCTGGTGCATCTCAGTGAGAGATGAGACCTATTGTGACCTAGTACAGGCACACTGACACAGATGCTGGCAGACACCATTGGAGTTCTTCCCCTGGCCTGCTAACCCAGGGTCTGCCCCACCCGTTAGAGCACCAATTTAATCCAGCTCAGCCAGGGCAGGCAGCCCACACTACGGACTGGCCCCACCCAACAGCAAGCCCTCGGGCAACTGGTGGGCCTGCATAGGCATGGTGCCTGGATCCTCTGCAGCCTGGTGAGTGGGTCCACCTCTGAGGGGCAGGGCATGTGCGAGGAGTTGGTGGATTGTGTGGTGCCTCCACAGTGGGGTGACGAGGCCTACTGTAGGGGATCTGGGGGCATGCAAAGGGTAGAACTGTGTTGACGGGGTGTGTGGCCCTGGGGGTGGTGGGGCTTGTCAGCTGCAGAAGACTTGTGTGTCTCAAACAGCCACATAGGGGATTGGCCCCACCTTCCAAAGCCTGAAGCAATTTGGTGCTCCCATGCCTGGGGCAAGCACCACTCAGTTGCAATCCCGAGAGAGCTGACAAGTGCCTTGTAAGCCAGAGGCCTACAGCAATTGTAAGCCCCTGAGCGTAACAACCAGCCACGATGGGGGCCTACTCACTTAAAAGAAAAACCACAACAGGAATGTGCTATTAGACCTTGTAGCTAACTGTTCTGGGGCCCCCCACATCCGATAAAGAGACTGAAGAGTCCATAGCAGTCACACACAGGTAAGCAATACAACCAGCCAGCCAGGGGGACAGCCCAGCCTCCCTGGGCACCTGCAGCAAGAGGAACCCTGCCACAACAGAAGGACACATGTAGCCCACACAGGGGTCACTCTTAGAACATTTGGAACTGGTGACAAGAGGAACAGCTGGGCCTCATAAGGCATCTCATACATAAGGCAACCTCTCCAAGATCAGAAGATGTGGCTGACCTACCTAATACATAGACACAAGCACAGGCAAAGAGGCAAAATGAAGAGGCAAAGGAATAGGTTCCAAGCAAGGGAACAGGACAAAACTCCAGAAAAAGAACTACATGAAACAGAAATGAGCAATCTACATGACAAAGAGTTCAAACAAAAAGTCATAAGATGCTCACTGATCTTGGGAGAAGAATGCATGAACTCAGTGAGAACTTCAACAAAGAAATGGAAGATATAATAATGGGTCAAACAGAAATGAAGAATACAATACTGGAAATAATAATTCTCTAGAGGGACTCAAAACCAGAGTAGATGATACAGAAGAATGGATCAGCGAGCTGGATGAACTAGAGGAAATCACCCAAGCTGAACACCTAAAAGGAAAAAGAATTAAAAAGACTGAGGACAGTTTAAGGGAACTCTGGGACAAATTCAAGTGCACTAACATCTGTATCATATGTATCCCAGAAGGAGAAGAGAGAGACAAAGGAGCAGATAATCTATTTGATGAAATAATAGCTGAAAACTTCCCTAACCTAAGGAAGGAAACAGACATCCAGGTACAGGAAACACAGAGAGCACCAAGAAACATAAACCCAAAGAGGCGCATTCTAAGTCACTTCATAATTAAAATGTCCAGAATTAAAGATAAAGAGAAAATCCTAAAAGACACAAGAGAAAGGCAACAAGTCACATACAAGGTAAACCCCATAGGGCTATCAGCTGACATCTCAGCAGAAACCTTACAGGCTAGAAGAGAGTGGAAAGATATATTTAAAGTGATAAAAGGAAAAAACCTACAACCAAGAATACTCTACCAGGCAAGGTTATCATTCAGAATGGAAGGAGAAATAAAGAGTTTCCCAGACAAGCAAAAACTAAAGGAGTTTATCACCAAGAAACCAGTCCTACAAGAAATGCTAATGGGACTTGTTTAACGGGGAAAGAAAAGACCACAAATAGGAAAAAATTATCTATTTCCATGATAAGAGGGTAACACACACACACACACACACACAAGAGGTTACATATGATATCAGAAGCATAAAATATGGGAGGAGAGGAGTAAAAGAGTAGAGTTTTTAGAAAGAGGTCAAAATAAAGAGACCATCAACTTAATTTAAATTGCGATATACGTATGTTATTATATATGAACCGCATGGTAATCACAAACCAGAAACCTATAATAAATACACAAAAAATTAAGAGAAAGGAACACAAACTTAAGACTAGAGAAAACAATCAAACCGCAAGGGAAGAGTACAAAAGAAGAAGAAAGGAACAGAGAAGAAATACTAAAACACCCAGAATAAGTAACAAAATGGCAATAAGTACATACTTATCAATAGTACTTTAAAAGTCAATGGACTAAATACTCCAAGCAAAAGGCATAGGGTGGCTGATTGTATAAAAGTACAAGACCCATATATATGCTGCATACAATAGACACACTTCAGACCTAAAGACACTCACAAAGTGAAAGTGAAGGGATGAAAAAAGATACTCAATGCAAACTGCAATGAAAAGAAAGCTGAGTTAGCAATAATTGTATCAGACAAAATAGACTTTAAAACAAAAACTGTAATAAGAGAAAAAGAAGGGCACTACACAGGATCAAGGGAACAATCCAACAAGAGGATATAACACTTGTAAATATTTCTGCACCCCACATAGGGGCACCTAAATATATAAAGAAATTGTTAAAAGACATAAAAAGAGAAATAGACATTAAAACAATAATAGTAGGGGACTTTAACACTCCACTTACACCAATGGATATATCATCCAAGCAGAAGATCAATAAGGAAAGATTGGCCTTAAATGACAGACTAGACCAGATGGACTTAGTTGATATATACACAGAACATTCCATCCAAAAACCTAAGAATACACATTCTTTTCAAATGCACATGGAACATTCTCCAGGATTGATCACATATTAGGCCACAAAACAAGTCTCAATAAATTTAAGAAGACTGAAATAATAGCAAGCATCTTTTCTGACCACAATGGTATGAAACTAAAAATCAACTATAGGAAGAAAATCAGAAAAACCACATGTATGTGGAGATTAAACCAAATGATACTGAAGAATAATTGGGTCAATGAAGAAATCAAAGAAGAAGTCAAAAAATACCTTGAGACAAATGAAAATGAAAATATGGCAAGCCAGAATTCATTGGATATAGCAAAAGAGCATCTAAGAGGGAAGTTTATAGCAATATAAACCTACTTCAACAAACAAGAAAAATTTCAAATAAACATTTTAACAGTGCACCTAAAAGAACTGGAAAAAGAAGAACAAACACAGCACAAAATCAGTAGAAGGAGGTAAATAATAAAAATCAGAGCAGGAATAAATGAAATAGAGAGTAAAAAAACAATACAAAGAATCAGTGAAACCAGGAGCTGGTTTTTTGAATAGATAAACAAATGTGACAAACTTTTAGCTAGACTCAGCAAGAAAAAAAGAGAGAAGGGTAAAATAAATAAAATCAGCAATGAAAGAGGAAAAATTACAATGGGCACCTCAGAAATACAAAAGATTATAGGAGAATACTAAAAAAAGCTATATGCCAACAAATTGGATAATCTAGAAGAAATGAATAAATTCTTAGAATCATACAACCTTCCAAAACTGAATGAAGAAGAAATAGAGAATTTGAATACACCAATCACCAGTAAGGAGATTGAAACCGTAATCAAAAACCTCCCCAAAAATAAACATCCAGGACCAGAAGGCTTCCCTGGTGAATTCTACCAAACATTCAAAAAAGACTTAATACCTATTCTTCTCAAACTCTTCCAAAAAATTGAAGAGGAGGGGAAGCTTCCTAACTTATTCTATGAAGCCAACATTATCCTGATACCAAAACTGGAGAAGGACAACACAGAAAGGGAAAATTACAGGCCAATATCACTGATGAATATCAATGCAAAAATCCTCAACAAAATACTAGCATATCAAATATAACAATACGTAAATAAAATCATACACCATGATGAACTGGATTTATTCCAGGAATGCAGGGATGGTTCAACATCTGAATATCAATCAATGTGATACACCACATTAACAAAATGAAGAATAAAAAATCACATGATCATCCCAAAAGATGCAGAGAAAGCATTTGACAAGATACAGCATCGTTTATGATAAAAACTCTGGATAAAATGGGTATAGAAGGAAATTACATCAACATAATAAAGCCCATATATGACAAACCCACAGCTAATATCATTCTCAATAGTGAAAAACTGAAAGCTATCCCTCTAAGAACAGGAACCAGACAAGGATGCCCACTGTCACTACTCCTATTTAATATAGTATTGGAAGTCCCAGCCAGAGCAATCAGGCAAGAAAAAGAAATAAAAGACATCCAAATTGGAAAGGAAGAAGTGAAACTCTCACTCTTCGCAGATGACATGGTTTTATATATAGAAAACCCTAAAGAATCTACCAAAATCTTTTAGAAATCCTAAATGAATACAGTAAATTTTCAGGATATGAAATCAACATACAAAAATCAGTTGCATTTCTGCACACTGACAATGAAGTAGCAGAAAGAGAAATTAAGAATACAATCCCATTTGCAATTGCAACAAAAAGAATAAAATACCTAGGAATAAACAACCAAAGAGGTGAAAGATCTGTACACTGAAAAGTATAAAACATTGCTGAAAGAAATTGAAGAAGTCAGAAAGAAATGGAAAGATATTCCATGCTCTTGGATTGGAAGAATTAACATAGTTTAAATGTCCATACTTCCTAAAGCAATCTATAAATTCAATGCAATCCCTATCAAAGTCCCAACAACATTTTTCACAGAAATAGAACAAAGAATCCTAAAATTCATATGGAACAACAAAAAAGACCCCAAATATCCAAAGGAATCCTGAGAAAAAAGAAGAAAGTTGGAGGTATCACACTCCCTCATTTCAAAATATACTACAAAGCTATAGTAACCAAACAGCATGGTACTGGCACAAAAACGGTCACACATATCAATGGAACAGAATTGAGAGTCCAGAAATAAACCCAAATATCTATGGACAGCTAATTTTCCAAAGGAGCCAAGAACATAACAATGGAGAAAGGAAAGTCTCTTCAATAAATGGTGTTGGGACCACTGGACAGCCACATGCAAATGAAGGAAAGTAGACCATTATCTTACACCATACACAAATATTAACTCAAAGTGGATTAAAGACTTGAATGTAAGACCTGAAACCATGAAACTCTGTAAGAAAACAGGCAGTATGTTCTTTGACATCGGTCTTAGCAACATGTTTTCAAGCACCATGTCTGACCGGGCAAGGGAAACAATAGACAAGGTAAACAAATGGGACTACATCAAACTAATAATCTTCTGCACAGCAAAGGAAATCATCAACAAAAGGAAAAAACAATGTATCAATGGGTAGAAGATATTTGCAAGCCATATCTGATAAGGGTCTAGTATCCAAAATATATAAAGAACTCTTACATCTCAATAACATAAAAACTAATGACCCAATTAAAATATGGGCAAAAGATCTGAACAGACATTTCTCCAAAGAAGATATACAGATGGCCAACAGGCACATGAAAAGATGTTCATCATCATTAACCATCAGGGAAATGCAAATGAAAACTACCTTGAGATATCTCCTCACTCCACTCAGAATGGCTATAATTAAAAAGACAGGAAACAACAAGTGTTGGAGAGGATGTGGAGAGAAGGGAACTCTCATATACTGCCGATGGGAGTGCAAACTGGTGCAGCCACTATGGAAAACAGTATGGAGATTCCTCAAAATTAAGAATAGAACTACCATATGATCCAGCTATTCCACTGCTGGGTATTTATCTAAAGAACATGAAAACACCAATGTGTAAAGATACATGCACCCCTGTGTTCATTGCAGCGTTATTCACAACAGCCAAGACTTGGAAGCAACCTCAGTGCCTACTAAGGGATGAATGGATAAAGAAGATGTGATATACACAATGGAATACTACTCAGCCATAAGAAATGTTGAAATTTGGCCATTTGTGACAAGATGGATGGACCTCGAGGTTATTATGCTAAGTGAAATAAGTCAGAGGGAGATAGTCAAATACCATATGATCTCACTCATAAGTAGAAGATAAAAACAACAACAACCAGTCACATAGAGACAGAGACGGGATTGGTGGTTAGCAGTGGGGTGGGGGGAGGGAGGTGGGCGAAAGGGAGGATTAGGCACATGTGTGTGGTGATGGATTGTAATTAGTCCTTGGCTGGTGAACATGGTGTAATATATACAGGAACTGAAATATAATGATGTACACCTGAAATTTATATAATGTTATAAAGCAATGTTACCACAATAAAAAAATAGTTGTACTATTTCCTCCTGGTTCCCATAATTTCTGATGAAAAATCCTGCTGTCATTCGAATTGCTGTTCTCCCAGAGGTAAAGTGTCATTTTTCTCGCTGTTGTCAAGATTTTTCTTTTGTATTTGAAGTATAGTTGGCACACAATAATATTAGTTTCAGGTATACAACTTAGCGATTTGACATTTATGTACATAATGAAGTGACCACCTTGACAAATGTAGTAACCATCTGTCACCCTACAAAGTTATTACAATATTATTGACTATATTCCCTATGCTGTATATTACATCCTCCTGACATTTATTTTATAACTGGAAGTTTGTACCTCTTAACCCTCTTCACTTATTTTGCCCATCCTCCCACCCCCCTCCCTTCTGGCAACCACCAGTTTTTTCCTTTATCTATGAATTTGTTTGTTTTGTTTGTCATTTGTTTTGTTTTTTAGATTCTATATAAGTGAAATCAATCTTATGGTATTTTATACATTTTCTTTATCCATTCATCTATCAATGAACACTTTGGTTATTTCCATATCTTGGCTATTGTGAATAATGCTGCAAAGAACATGGGAATGCAGATATCTCTTCAAGATAGTAATTTCATTTCCTTCAGGTATACACCTAGAAGTGGGGTTGCTGGATCACATGGTAGTTCTATTTTTAATTTTTTGAGGTACCTCCATACTGTTTTCCACAGTGGCTGTACCAATTTACATTCCTACCAACAGTGCAATGGACACTTAGGTTGCTTTGCTATTTTGGCTATTGTAAATAATGCTACAATAAACATAGGGGTGCATATATCTTTTTGAATTAGTGTTTTCATTTTCTTTGGGTAAATACCCAGAAGTGGAATTGCTGGACTATATGGTAGTTCTGTTTTTGATCTTTTGAGGGACCTTCATACTGTTTTCCATAGTGGAAATTTACATTCCCACAAAGTGTACGAGGGTTCCTTTCTCTCCACAGACACACCAACACTTGTTATTTATTGTCTTTTTGATAATAGCCATTCTGACAGGTGTGTCAACGTTTTTTTCTCTAGTTTTTATGAGCTTGATAATGATGTATCTCAGCATAGATTTCTTTGGGTTCATTCAGCTTCTTTTATCTGTAGCCTTATGATTTTGCTAAAATTGTAAAATTTTTAGCCATTGTTTCTTTGAGTACTTATTCTACTTCCATGTCTGGATTAAGCATGGGAAGTTCCCCCCCTTTTAATTAAATAATCATTCTATTTCTCTAGCCTCAAATGCTACAGATGCTTTATTTATAAGCCTTTGACATTTTTATTTACATTGGCAATGACAACATGATTCAGGATAGAAATTTTCCATCTCCCAATTTTCATTGGTCAGGGCTACTTTGTTCAGAAAAAAAGGAAACTCTTAAAGGAAAATTTTGATTTTTTTTCTGCAGTGGCTGCAGGTATATCATTTTCAACTCTTATCATCCCACTGCCCCATTTACCTTAGAGATGCCTACCTTATTGATGAAAGTCTTCCATTTCCTTGTATGTTCTGGTTATAGCAATTTAATTAACAAAATTTATTTCATCTTGATGGCTGTCACAGCAATGACTATTTTGTTCATGACTGAAGTCTTCCACCCTTCATGCCTGCCTGCTTCATCTATAGTTAGTTTATTAATGAAAAGTCTTATATCACTATGTCTGGACTGGGCATACGTTTCCTTTTGTTTTTTTTAAATAATGAAACAAGTCTTCCTAGTCTCTAAGCATCCCAGCAATGATTGTTTTGTTCTCTAAATTAGGCATGGTTACCTCATTCTTAAAGAAAGTTTTCCTATATCTTTCTTTGCATTAGCAATGGTCACTTGTCCAAAAGAGTAGTCTTCTGTCCCTCTTATCTGCCCAGCTATGGCTACTTTGCTCATTCAAGAAGTCTTCTAATTCACAATTTAAACTTGTCATAGCTGACCACCTTGTTCATGAAATAAATCTTTCATATTTCTTTTGCAATATCCATAGACAACGTACTTAGTAAACACATCTTCTATCTCCAACCTCTCGATCTTCACTAGCCATAGCAAATTTATTAACTAAAGAACTCTTTTCACGCTTGCAAGGGACATAACTACCTTATTTAGGAAAAAGTGTTCCATCTCTATGACCTTGCTGAGACAAATTCTCCCTTCTTTCCCACCTCACACACCCACACACCCACACTCTACATACATATTCCTACTTTCTTGTCTTCCCCAAGCATGGCTCCATTATTCATGAAAGAAGTCTTCAACTTCCCTATGTGCTTCAGTCATAGCTGCTTTGCTGTGATAAGTAGTCTCCTCTCTCCCTCTTTGAACTTGCCATGGCTAGTTTTTTTTCACTATATAAATCTCCCACTTCCCTGCATAGAAAGTATCATAAAGTGGTTAGGAGTAGAATGTCTACAGTTATACTGCTGGGATTTGAAGTATGGCTCCATCACTTACTAACTGCATAATCTTGAGCAATTCATTTAATTACCTCATGCCTCAGTTTTCTCCTCTGTAAGATGGGGATAACAACAGCAATAATACCTACTTCCTAGGTTGTTTTCAAGATTAAATACAATAATGTATGTAAAACACCTAAAACTAAAGTACTAGAAGTGTTGGCTGGTATTATTTTTACACATTATATATTGTTGAAAATCAACAAGAAAAAATATATAAAGAGCTCCAGCCATAAGTTCTTTGTTCATGGGGCCGGCCCAGTGGCACAAATGGTTAAGTGCGTGCGCTTGGCTGTGGCAGCCTGGGGTTTGCCGGTTTGGATCCCGGGTGCGCACCGACGCACTGCTTGTCAAGCCATGTTGTGGCGGCGTCCCATATAAAGTGGAGGAAGATGGGCATGGATGTTAGCCCAGGGCCAGTCTTCCTCAGCAAAAAGAGGAGGATTGTCAGATGTTAGCTCAGAGCTGATCTTCCTCACACACACAAAAAATTCTTTGTTCATGTATTCTTGCTCAACCTTCCATGCCTATAATGACAACGAGTACATTTTTTATTAAAAAGTCTTCTCTATTGCTCCTTGTATTGGCCATGGTTATCTTGTTTAGGAAAGAAGACTTTCACCTCTTTGTCAGCACAATTGGTAATGCTTTGTTTACAAAAGATGTGTGCTATGGTCTGAATGTTTGCATCCCCCCAAAGCTCATATGTTGAAATCCTAACCCCCAACGTGATGGTATTATGAGGTGGGACTTTTGCGAGGTGCTTAAGTCTTGAAGGTGGAAAACTCATAACACCAAATCTGCCTGTGCCTTGATCTTGGACTTCCTAGCCTCCAGAACTATAAGAAATAAATTTCTGTTGCTTATAAACCATCCGATCTATGGTGTTTTTATTATATCAACCTCACTGTGGTTTGCTTTCTGGTCTGTACTAGTCATGTCTACTTGGATCATAAAATGTCTTTGGTCTCCCAATTTGTACCAATCATAGCTTCACAAAATAAATCTTTCATCATCATCTTTGTACTGACCACATAGCTACTTTGTTCAAAAAAGAAATCTTCCATTTGTTTTACTGGTCTAGCCAATGTGTCTACTTGGTTCATGAACAAATCTTCTCTTTTTGTCAGCATTGACCATGGCTACTTTGTTCACGTCTTTCACTTTCAATTTGCAATGGCCTATGGCTACTTTTTTCATGAAAGAAGGCTTCCACTTTCTGTATCTGTACCAGCCATGGCTACCTTGATAATAAAAAGCGTTCCACCTTTTTCTCTGACCGAGTAATGGCCATCTTGTTCGTAAAAGAAATCTAACTCCATGGTTACCTTATCCATGAAAATTGATTTCTTTCATGTCCTTTACAGCACAGGCCATGGATACTTCATTCTTGAAGAAAGTCTTTCACTTTTATGGGATTTCCAACTGCCAGATATTAACTACTGTACATAGTTTATATCCTTTGTTTTTATTGCACATTTGAATCCTGCTGGTGAAAGCCTCACATATCTATATCCTCTTGCCAAACATCTGTAGACTAATGCCAGGATCACTTATACCAAACAAGGTACTGGAAGATGACTGCTGCTATATCTCCTAATGATAATCCAGCTGGGCTAACTATCTTACTACCATGATATTCCCTTATAAAAATTCACTGTACTTCTGCACCTGAACATTCTCTTTCAGAGCAATTATGATTGCCAATCTTGCTACCTCCTTGTATCTCCTAGTTTCACCAATATCTTGACAGCATATAGAGACATATAAAGAGTATTCTAACCAATACAAAGGCATGGGCAAGGGTATCCAAATGGGAGACCCCATTTGGTTCCCCTCCCTACAATTTTATAATATATACGAATGCCAATTTATAAACATTCATTCCAGTTTTTATGCTATGCTTCATCTGGTATGACCCTCCACCATATATCCTACTAATTTATCCAACCTAAGTAAGAGAATACAATTATAACATGGAAAATATGCCATAATCATGGTGAGACAATGGCCAGTTTTGGTACCTGGTTCCCTGGAAGGGGTCAAGATCACAAAAGTAGTCATAGAAACTCCCTACCACCCCAGGAATGTATTAGATTGCATTAGGGCTTTCTATGGGTAAACCTGTAAAAACCCCACTCTGCCTAGGGAAGCATTTCTTGGGGACATATGTTCATCTCAACTCAGCCTCTTCATTGGACTAACTTGTCCAAGCAAACACAAACTATTAATTTGTAAAAAGTCAGCTGTGGGTGAAGGTGAAATGCTCTTTTCTTGAGAATAATATGCACTGCTTCTCCTGCTTAGACCTGCTGCTCTTTGTTTCTAACATCTCTGAACCTCATTTGGCTTCACACCTCGGCTTTTGATCCTCAATTCATGCCTACTTAAAAGCTTGATCAGTTACTATGGATATGCATGTCTGGCTTGATTTGGCACATTTCATCAGACCTGATGTTTTGTATTCCTACTCCAGATCTACACAGTATACTTGCATGTAAGAGGATCTCTTCAGTTTCACCCAACTGTCTGGGTCACCTTTTTTTCCTAAATCCACTAAAGTATGAATTAGAAGCTTGGATACACTATACAAATGGAGGCTAGCACTAACCTAAATGGGAAGATACAAGCTAATTATCAGATACAAGGGAGACCTAGAAGTGATCAATGTGTATTCATAAGTTCTTTCCACAGATCCCCTGCAACACTCTCAAAGCCAGTCCAATTCAACCTTTCAGAAAATAAAAATAGGAAATCCATATAAATAGGCTTCCTTATTATAAAATTCAAAAGTATCTAGTATACTTGTTTCCTAAGAAAACCTGAAAGGCTGGTGTTTCTAGAATCTTGACTACTAAGGGTGCTGTTGAGAGTAGGGGTCATGTTTATTCTACAGCACATGGGAGGATATTTTTTTCAATTGGGCATGTGAGAATTATTTGTGGTTTCTGACTACAATCTGGTAATGTTTGCTTGTCCCACCCAGGTGTTTCTCACCAGAGCTGCCATTCATCAGATCTGCCAGGGGGAACAGCCAGTCAGCATGCTACTACATTCTAACAACTGGCCCAGGAACTGTTCACAAACCAAAGTCCCAAGGGCATCTGGACACCAAGCATTACTTCTATATACTGCCATAAATGCTAATTTTCCAGTAGCATGTCTAGGAAATAAATAGGGAAAGACCCTAAAAGGTCCCTGTATACATGTCTTAATTCAGAAAAAAAGAAGGCTGGAACAGAGGAAGCAGGGGTGTGTTGCAAGACAAAATGAATATTATGTCAGGCACAGTGGAAAATAGATTTAAATATGTAAACTGAAAACTAAAGGGTAGTATGTGTAAGGCGGGGGTCATATGAAAAACCTGAAAAGAGAGGTGGCAATATTGCAAATTTTTTAATTTTTCTAAAATACAAGAGTGTTTCCTAGTGCCCTTCTTAAGAGAGAAGGTATTTTGAATGAGCGGTGGATTTTAAGTGGAAGATTTAAAGTCAAACTTTGTAGAATCTGAGAAGCTGTCATGAATTGACTGGCACTTATTTTTTCTCTTTGGTTCTCTCTCTCTCCCTTTTGTCCAAATAACATCAAGTTTCTGTTCTGGACTATTTTTCTAACAAAAATGTAGTTCTAGGAATATCACTTTTGCTTGGGAAATGCTCTTATGTAAGAAATGGGGCTTTAGAGTGTTAACCACTTCAAGGATCACATTTAGTTCAGGAATTTGTTTTGTTTACAAGCACTCATGAGAGTGGGACTGATGTTATAATCTTATATGCTCTGATAGCTGCTCTTTGAACTTCACAAAGCTGAAAATCATGAAAGGCTTTGGAGGTGCTTTGTCACTCGCAGTGGGAGAAATCTCAGTGTGCAGTTGCTAAAGAGACCCAGAATCAAACCAAGTTCTTGAGAATGAGATCATTCTCCTTGGGATTAAACATTTTAAATGAAAGCTATATAAAAAAATCTTGCATGTATGTTTGGACTTTATCTGGAGGATTCAGAGCCTGATTTGACAGTAGGAAGAGATTTGTATAGAAATACATTATTTGAAATATGTTTTTGTTGTTATCTGCTGCAGGAGTAGATGCCAGAAGGGAGATTCTTGGTATCAGATCAGAAAACTTGAAAATTTTAGGACACATGAGAGATTGGAGTTGGAATAATGTAACAGCAGGGCTCATTCCTTATACAGAGGGCTCTCCAATCTACAACTGAAGAAGAGACCTGGGCTCCAACTAGGAATTTAAGTACTGTAGTTGGATCTGAGAAGACTGAGAAGATAATGGGAGGGGGAAGAAGGATGATTTTCTGTAAATATTTTGGAGGTTTAATTTATTTTTGAAGAAGTGGTTGAATTGATTGAAGGGGACTAAAAGTTTTAAAAGTTACAGGGTGAAGGATAGTTGACATTTTATTTTGCCATCATATGTTATTTTGTTTTGATGATACTCTTTTAGAGTATAAAATGTCTAAACTTTCCAGTGAGATTTCTGGGGTGAGGGATTGTATTGTTAAATGTGATAGAGAATATCATTAGTATTTTATGTTGATGTCATTGCATTATTTGAAATATAATGATACTGTTATATACTGAACAACATATATCCCTCTCTGGTGAGCTTTGTGAGAAGGGAAGGGTATTTATATGTTAAATGTGAGGGGGAAATATTCATGGCATTTTAGAGTGATGCTATCATATTATTTGCAGTATAATGATGCTTGTGCAATGTAAAACCTTGTTGTTTAAGATCGATGGATTTAGATGGAGTGTATACTTAATACTGATTCCAGTATCTAGTAGTAGAAAGCAGTTAATAAATATTTGTTGATTCAATTAATGATTAATTGATAGTGATTATTTATATGGTATTTCCTCATAAATATCAGATAAATAAAATTTATATTTATCTTTAAAATAAAAAAATATTTTTCTGATATTTCCACCCAGAAATGGCTGGGTGGGACAAACATACAAAACCAGATGGTAGTCAGAAACCATGAATAATCCTCAAATACCCAATTGAAAAAAAAATCCACCCATGTGCTGTAGAATGAACAGGACCACTCATCTCAATACCTCCTTTAGTAGTCAAGATTCTAGAAACACCAGCCTTACATTTTTTTCTTGGGAAACATGTATAGTAGATATCTGTATGGGATATCTACCCATACCCCTGGAAGGCCAATTAGAGTTGTGTATATCAGTGGTACATGTCAGGAGGAAGATTTGGGTATTTAGGATATTAACTTTGGAACTGTGCGACAGTGAGAGACTTGGCATTCAAATAGTCAGATTTTGGAGCTGCATCACTTCTAGAAGATGACTCAAACTGAATCTGCTGAAGAGACCAGATAATAATTAGGCATATGATGATACCCTCTGAATTGACTGAGTGGGAGAAGTCAATGGTGGTGTTGTAGTGGATATTTTAAACTGATGATGCACACTACCTTTAGGAAATGACATTCCCAATCTACATGGTCATGGGGGTGGGTTCCTAGTGGCCATGTTTCAATATAAGACTATACCTATGATCATAATGATCAATATTACTCTATTCCTATTATCCATAATAATTACACTATTCTCATGATCATAGTTGATTGGATCAAGGTGGGCATAAGACTCAGGTGAGCTATTTAGAGTCCCTCCCCTACAAAATTAGAATTGGGATAGAGGCAGAAATGTTTTTCTGTGGCCAAGCTTACCATATGTGTAGTATAACTACACAAGTATAATTCCTAACTCCACAAATGGATGTGCAAGAAGTGACACAGGGAGAAGTCAAGATGGAGTCATAAGCAGAATCTGAACTCACATCCTCCCATGGACACAGCCAATTTACAACTACTCGTGAAAAAATTACCCCAGAGAGAGAACAGAAAACTGAATAAGAGGAACTCCTGCAACAAAGAACAATCCTAATGGAGGTGGAAGAGGCAGAAAGTCCCTTCTGAAGAGGAAAAACACCGCCTTCACAAGCCGCAGTGCCTCACGGCCGCCTGGGAGCAGGCCAAAGGTATGCAGCCCTCTCTGAAGGAGTGGGGCACTGAGACAGGGAGAGCCCCCACTGTGGGCATTTTGTGGACTCAGCCTAATTGAGATGAGTGGCACAATATCTGACTTTGCTTGCTACTAAAACATTGGGGTGTACCCCCAGAAAAGCTGGTTTACAAAGAAATTAAATCTGGCTCTTAAACGGCCCACACGCAAACTCACCCATTTCAGAAAGCAACCTAAAATCACCAGAAAGAAAGGTACACCATGCTTTGGTGAAAAGAGACTCACCTGAAAGGCCCTGAGTGCATCTCGGTGAGAGGTGAGACCTCTCCAGGGACTGGGACATTGGCGGTGGCCATTGTTGTGGCCTGGTGTGGGCGTGCTGACACAGACGCCATTGGAGTTCTCCCTGGGGCCTGCTAGCCCAGGTATGCCCCACTCACTAGAGCACCGATTTAATCCAGCACAACCAGCGCAGGCAGCCCACCCTAGCGACTAGCCCGACCTAACAACAAGCCCTCAGGCAACTTGTGGGCCTGCATAGATTGGTGACTGGATTCTCTGCAGCCTGGCAACTGAGACCATTTAAGTTGGGCATGGTGTGCACAAGGAGCAGGTGGAGAGTGTGGGGTGGTGGTGGAACGTGTGGGGCTCCTGCTGTGGAGAGACTGGGTCCACTTCAGGAGGTCAGCACGCACACAGGCCAGGACTGTGTTGACTGTGTGTGTGGACCTGTGGGTGGGAGGGCTTGTCAGCTGCAGAAGACTTGTGCTTCTGAAAGACCCACATAGAAGGTTTGCCGCACCTTACAAAGCCTGAAATAATTGGGTGCTCCTGTGACTGAAGCCAGCTACACACAGCTGCAATCCTCAGAGAGCTGACAAGAGACCAAAAGGCTGGAGGCTTATAGCAATGGTAGGCTCCTGAGCCTACCGACCTGCCAACTGGTGGTCTACCCACTTAAAAAAATACTGAAAAACAAATGTGGTATTAGAACTTGCAGCCAACTGTGCTGGGGCTCCCCACACCTGATAAAGAGACTGAAGGGCCCACAACAACTACAAGCAGCTGAGCATTACAACAGCTGGCTAGAAACATAACTCGGCCAACCTGGGCGCGTACAGGAAGAGCAAACAGGCCACAACAGAAGGACACACATAGCCTACATAGGGGTCACCCCTGGAACATTGAGAACTGAGGGAAGCACACTGCAGGCCTCCTAGGACATCACTTACATGAGGTCACCTATCCAAGAGAAGGAGACGTAGCTGACCTACTTAATACGTAGTCACAAGCACAGGGAAAGAGGCAAAATGAGGAGGCAAAGGAATACATTCCAAGTAAGGGAACAGGACAAAACCCCAGAAAAGGAACTAAGTGAAACAGAAATGAGCAACCTACCCAAGAGAGAGTTCAAACAAAGAGTGTTAAGGATGCTCACTGATGTGGGGAGAAGAATAGATGAACTCAGTGAGAATGTCAAAAAAGAAATGGAAGATTTAAAAAAGAACCAATCAGAAATGAAGAATACAATACTGGAAATGAAAAATTCACTAGAGGAACTCAAAAGCAGAGTATAGGATACAGAAGAAAGGATCTGCATGCTGGACGAAAGACTAGAAGAAAATACCGAAGATGAACAGGTAAAAGAGAATGGAATTAAAATGAGTGAGGACAGTCTTAGGGACATCTGGGACAACATCAAGCACACTAACATCCGTGTTATAGGTGTCCTGAAAGGAGAAGAGTGAGACAAAGGGGCAGAGAGTCTATTTCAAGAAATAATAGATGAAAACTTCCCTAACCTAAGGAAGGAAACAGACATCCAGGTACAGGAAGCACAGAGTGCCCCAAACAAGATAAACCTAAAGAAGCCCAAACCAAGACACATCATAATCAAAATGTCCAGAATTAAAGATAAAGAGAGAATCCTAAAAGCCACAAGAAAAGACAAGTTACATAGAAAGGAAACCCCATAAAGCTATCAGCTGACTAATCAGCAGAAACCTTACAGGCTAGAAGAGAGTGGCATGATATATTTAAAGTGCTAAAAGGAAAAAACTTACAGCCAAGAATACTCTACCCAGCAAGGTTATCATTCAAAATGATAGGAGAGATCAAAAATTTCCCAGACAAGCAAAAATTAAAGGAGTTTGTCACCAAGAAACCAGTGCTACAAGAAATGTTAAGGGACTGATTTAAGGGGAAAAGAGAAGACCACAAATAGGAAAAATTATCTTTTTCCATGATAAGAGGGTAATGGATACAAATGCACAAAAAAAATGTTAGATCTGATATCAAAAACATAAAATGAAGGAGGAGGGGAGTTAAAGAGTAGAGCTTTAGACAGAGGTCAAACTAAAGAGACCATCAATTGTGTATAGAAGGCGATATGAACAGAGAAGGACTACTAAACTACTGAGAAAAAAAGTTAAAAAATGGCAATAAGTACATACTTATCAATAGCTACTTTAAACGTCAATGGACTAAATGCTATAATTAAAAGGCATAGGGTGGCTGACTGGATAAAACGACAAGACCCATATATATGCTGCATACAAGAGACACACTTCAGACCTAAAGACACTCACAAACTGAAAGTGAAGGGATGCAAAAAGATACACCACGCAAATGGCAATGAAAAGAAAGCCGGGGTAGCAGTACTCATATAAGACAAAATAAACTTTAAAACAAAAACTTTAAAAAGAGACAAAGAATGGCATTACATAATGATCAAGGGAACAATCCAGCAAGAGGATATAACACTTGCAAATATCCACGCACACAATGTAGGTGCACCTAAATATATAAAGCTATTATTAACAGACTTAATAAGAGAAATAGACAGTAACACAATAATAGTAGGGGAATTTAACACTCCACTTACACCAACGGATAGATCATGCAAATAGAAGAACAATAGGGAAACATTGGCCTTAAATGACACACTAGAACAGATGGACCTAGTAGATATATACAGAGCATTCCATCCAAAAACCGAAGAATACACGTTCTTCTCAAATGCACATGGAACATTCTCCAGGATTGATCACATATTAGGCCACAAAACAAGTCTCTATAAATTTAAGAAGATTGAAATAATACCAAGCATCTTTTCTGACCACAACGGTATGAAATTAGAAATCAGCTATAAGAAGAAAATCAGAAAAGCCACAAATATGTGGTGATTAAACAAAATGCTAGTGAACAACGACTGGGTCAATGAAGAAATCAAAGGATAAATAAAAAAATACCTGGTGACGAATGAAAATGAAAATAGGACATGCAAGAATTTATGGGATACAGCAAAAGCAGTTCTAAGAGGGAATTTTATAGCAATAGAGGCCTATCTCAACAAACAAGAAAAATCTCAAATAAACAATCTAACAAGGCTCCTAAAGGAACTGGAAAAAGAAGAACAAACAAAGCCCAAAATCAGTAGAAGAAGGGAAATAATAAAAATCAGAGCAGAAATAAATGAAATAGCGTCTAAAATAACAATAGAAAAAATAATAAAACCTGGTTCTTTGAAATGATAAACAAAATTGACAAAGCTTTAGCTAGACACAACAAGAAAAAAAGAGAGAAGGCACAAATAAGAAAAATCAGAAATGAAAGAAGGGAAATTACAACAGACGCCACAGAAATACAAAAGATTATAAGAGAATACTATGAAAAGCTATATGCGAACAAATTCGACCATCTGGAAGAAATGGATAAATTCTTAGAATCATACAACCTTCCAAAACTGGATCAAGAAGAAGTGGAGAATTTGAATAGACCAAGTAAGGAGAATTACTCTAAGTAAGTAAGAATTTGAAGAGACCCGTAAGGAGGTCAAAACAGTAATCAAAAACCTCCCCCAAAATAAAAGTCCAGGACCAGACGGCTTCCCTGGTGAATTCTACCAAACATTCCAAGAAGACTTAACACCCATCCTTCTGAAAATATTGCAAAAAATTGAGGAGCGTGGGAAGATCCCTGACTCATTCTACGAAGCCAACAATACCCTGATGCCAAAGCCAGACAAGGACAACACAAAAAAAGAAAATTACAGGCCAATAACATTGATGAACATCTATGCAAAAATCCTCAACAAAATACTAGCAAATCACATACAACAATACGTTAAAAAGATTATACACCATGATCAAGTGGGATTTATTCCAGGCATGCAGGGATGGTCCAACATTCGCAAATCAATCAACGTAATACACCACATTAATAACATGAAGAATAAAAATCACATGATCATCTCAATAGATGCAGAGAAAGCATTTGACAAGCTACAGCATCCATTTCTGATAAAAACTCTGAATAAAATGGGTATTGAAGGAGAGTACCTCAACATGATAAAGGCCATATATGACAAACCCACAGCTAATATCATCCTCAATGGTGAAAAACTGAAAGCTATCCCTCTAAGAACAGGAACCAGACAAAGATGCCCACTGCCACCATTCCTGTTTAACATAGTACTGGAAATCCTAGCCAGAGCAATCAGGCAAGAGAAAGAAATAAAAGGGGTTCACATTGGAAAGGAAGAAGTGAAACTGTCACTATTTGCAGATGACATCATTTTATATATAGAAAAGCCTAAAGAATCCACCAAAAAACTTTTAGAAGTAATAAAAGAATACAGTAAAGTTGCAGGGTATAAAATCTACATACAAAAATCAGTTGCATTTCTATACACTAACAACGAAGCAGCTGAAAGAGAAATTAAGAAGACAATCCCATTTACAATTGCAACAAAAAGAATAAAATACCTAGGAATAAACTTAACCAAAGAGATGAGAGATCTCCACACTGAAAACTATAAAACATTGCTGAAAGATATTGAAGAAGACACAAATAAATGGAAAGATATTCCATGCTCTTGGATTGGAAGAATTAACATAGTTAAGATGTCCATACTTCCTAAAGCAATCTATAGATTCAATGCAATCCCTATCAAAGTTCCAACAACATTTTTCACAGAACAAAGAATCCTAAAATTTATATGGAACAACAAAAGACCCCGAATAGCTAAAGGAGTCCTGAGAAAAAAGAACAAAGCTGGAGGTATCACACTCCCTGATTTCAAAATATACTACAAAGCTATAGTAACCAAAACAGCATGGTACTGGCACAAAAACAGACACACTGATCAATGGAATAGAATCGAAAGCCCAGAAATAAACCCACACTTGTATGGACAGCTAATCTTTGACAAAGGAGCCAAGAACATACAATGGAGAAAAGAAAGTCTCTTCAACAAATGGTGTTGGGAAAACTGGATAGCCCCATGCAAAAAAATGAAAGTAGACCCTTACCTTACACCATACACAAAAAATTAACTCAAAATGGATTAAAGACTTGAATGTAAGACCTGAAACTATGAAACTTCTAGAAGAAAACATAGGCACTACGCTCTTCAACATCAGTCTTAGCAACATATTTTCAAGCACCATGTCTGACCCAGCAAGAGAAACAATAGAAAAAATGAACAAATGGGACTACATCAAACTAAAAAGCTTCTGCACAGCAAAGGAAACCATCAACAAAACGAAAAGACAACAATTGGGAGAAGATATTTGCAAACCATACATCTGATAAGGTCTTAATCTCCAATATATATAAAGAACTCATGCATCTCAACAACAAAAAAACTAACAACCCAATTAAAAAATGGGCAAATGACCTGAACAGACATTTCTCCAAAGAAGATATACAGATGGCCTACAGACACATGAAAAGATGTTCAAAAGCATTAACTATCAGGGAAATGCTAATCAAAACTACAATGAGATATCACCTCATGCCCATCAGAATGGCTATAATTAACAAGACACGAAACAATATGTGTTGGAGAGGATGTGGAGAGAACGGAACTCTCATACACTGCTGGTGGGAGTGCAAACTGGTGCAGCCACTATGGAAAACAGTATGGAGATTCCTCAAAAAATCAAGGATAGAACTACCATATGATCCTGCTATTCTACTGCTGGGTATTTATCCAAAGAACTTGAAAACACCAATGCGTAAGGATACATGCATCCCTGTGTTCATGGCAGCATCATTATTCACAATAGCCAAGACTTGGAAGCAACCTAAGTGCCCATCAAGGGATGAATGGATAAAGAGTATGTGGTATATATACACAATGGAATACTACTCAGCCATAAGAAACGATGAAATCCAGGCATTTGTGACAACATGGATGGACATTGAGGGTATTATGCAAAGTGAAATATGTCAGAGGGAGACGGTCAAATACCGTATGATTTCCTTCATTAATTAGTGGATAATAACAACAACAAACAAACACATAGAGACAGAGATTGTATTGGTGATTACTAGAGGGGAAGTGGGGAGCGAGTAGGGCAAAAGGGATAATTCGGCACATGTGTGTGGTGATGGGTTGTATTTAGTATTTAGGTGGTGACCATGATGTAATCCATGCAGAAATAGATGTCTAATGATGTACACCTGAAATTTATACCATGTTATAAACCAATGTTACTGCAAGAAACAAAAAATTAAACAATAAAAAACTATATATCCAGAGAGTAATATTAATAAATAGAGTAAGAATAAAAGGAATTCCACCCAGAAAACAATTCCAGGATTTTCTAATGAATATAGGAAGATATTCTGGAAGGAATACGTGAGTGTGGATTTTGAAGGTTCTTTACCAAGTGAATGAGAATCAAAATTTTGGATTGGACTGACACTCACTAGAGACATCCCATTCAATATGATAGCTCAGGCATCAAGCTGAGGTTCTCATGGTTTTTTGAATAGGCTACCACAAAAGAGGTCCAGAGTTGGCTACTCTAGCTGCCACTGGAGGATAAAAATGCATTTGTCATATTTTAAAAGAATCAGAGGGTAAGCAAAAATGGTGGAGTAGTTAGTGCCAAGAGCCCATTCCTCAAAAGACACACTGAATAACTGATCAAAAATCTATCAGAGTCAACTTTTTAAGAACTCTGGTATGTAGTCAAAAGTTTATAGTAAACAAAAAAAAGCTAAATCAAGAAAAAGGCACCTTGGACAGCCACATGCAAAAGAATGAAACTGCACCACTATCTTACACCCTACACAAATATTAACTCAAAATGGATTAAAGACTTGGACATAAGACCTGAAACCATAAAACTCCTAGAAGAAAACATAGGGGGTAAGTTCTTTGATGTCAGTTTTGGTGATAATTTTTTGGATTTGACACCAAAAGCAAAGGCAACAGAAGCAAAAATAAACAAGTAGGACTACATCAAACTAAAAAGCTTCTCAGAAGCAAGGGAAACGACCAATAAAATTAAAAGGCAACCTACAAAATGGGAGAAAATATTTAGAAATCATATGTTTGATAAGGGGTTAATATCCAAAATATATAAACAACACATACAACTCAATAGCAAAAAATCAAATCCTCTGATTAAAAAATGGGCAGTGGCTCTGAATAGACATTTTTCTAAAGAAGACATACAGACCAACAGATACATGAAAAGGTGCTCAGCATCATTAATCATCAGGGAAATGCAAACCAAAAGCAGAATGACATATCACCTCACACCTGTTAGAATGACTTATTAAAAAGACAAGAAATAACAAGTGTTGGTGAGGATATGGAGAAAAGGGAACCTTGTGCGCTGTTGGTAGGAGTGTAAACTGGTGCAGCTACTATTCAAAACAGTATGTAGGGTCCTCAAAAAATTAAAAATACAACTACCATATGATCCAGCAATTTCACTTTTGAGTATTTATATGAAGGAAACAAAAATTGAAAATATATCTACAATGTTCATTGCAGCATTATTTACAATAGCCAAGACATGGAAGCAACCTAAGTGTCCATTGATGAATGAATAAATAAAATGTCATGTGTGTGTATATATATATATTTATACATATGTACATATGTAAATATGAATATTACTCAGCCATAAAGAAGAAAGGAATCTTGCCATTTGTGACAACATGGATGGACCTTGAGGACATTATGCTAAATGAAATAAGTCAGACAAAGACAAATACTGTATAATTTCACTTATATGTGGAACCTAAAAACAAAACAAACAACAACAACAATAACAAAAAATGAGCTCATAGATACAGAGAAGAGATTGGTGGTTGCAAGAGGTGGGTGGTGGAGGGTGGGCAAAATTGGTGAAGGTTGTCAAAAGGTACAAACTTCCAGTTATAAAATAAATGTCATGAGGATGTAATTTTCAGCATGGTGTCTGTAATTAATAATAGTGTATTGCATATTTCAAAGCTGCTAAGACAGTAACTCTTAAAAGTTCTCATAACAAAAAAAATTTTGTAACTGTGTAAGGTGATGGATGTTAACTAGACGTATTGTAGCAATCATTTCACAATATACACAGATATCAAATCATTATGTTGTATACTTGAAATTAATGTAAAGTTATACATCAATTATATCTCAATTAAAAATAAAGGAGGGGCTGATCTGGTGGCATAGCGGTTAAGCACATGCATTCCACTTCGGCGGCCCAGGGTTCACAGGTTCGGATCCTGGGAGCACCGATGCACCACTTGTCAAGCCATGCTGTGGCAGTGTCCCATATAAAGTAGAGGAAGATGGGCACGGATGTTAGCACAGGGCCAATCTCCCACAGAAAAAAGAAGAGGATTGGCATTGCATGTTAGCTCAGGGCTAATCTTCCTCACAAAAAAAAGAAGAAAACTTAAAACTGGTAGGAAAGCTTTGCAGAAACATTACTTGTCCTTACCCTAATCCCCTTCCCTTCACCTACATTCCTGAAGATAAAAATCTGCATTCCCAGTGTGGGACTCTGGTTTCTAGTTCCAGATAATGCAGAGCAGATTTCATTCTCAAAGAATTATTTTTGTCTGTTCTGACCTGCTTGGGGCTACTTGAAGTACTGATGCAAGGTTCTTGTCTCTGTTCTGACTATATGAGAAACCACACAAGTTGGAAAAGCACTCTTTGTACAGCAGATCTCTAGAACTTACATTGCAAGTATAGTTAACAATACCATATTGTGCACTTAAATTTTGTTAAGAGGGTAGGTCTCATGTTAAGTGCTCTTATCACAAAAAAAGGGGATGCAAGGAAAATTTAAAGGTGAGGGATATGTCTATTACCTTGATGGTGGTGATGGTTTCATGGGTGTATGCATGTGTCCAAACTCATCAATTTGTATACATTAAATATGTTGTAGTATTTTGTATATCAATTATACCTCAATAAAGCTGTTAAAAAAAGATGAAGTGGCCATGCAGAGGGCATTTCTCAAAAACATTGTAAGGCAATTAAATAACCTGCTGCCACCTTGCACAAAATATAATTGAGGCAAACAATAGACATGCTGAAAGCCTGGAAGGAAAAGCTGGGAAAGAGTTTATTTGGGAGATTGGGGCATTCAAAAGCATGTGCATGTGCTTGGGAATTTACAAAGCCAAGCGTATGCCCACGGCTGGACACAGTTCAGAAAAGACTTGAAAAGAACCTAAGCTTTCGAGTCTGTCTAATTTCTAGGCTCAGCATTAGCAGTGAATGAATGATAAGACAGTTATAAGTGGCTTGGTTAAGTGTTGAAGGATTTCCCCGATCAAGAGGCAATTTGCGATGTCTAGGATAGTTTTTTTCTTTCTTTCCTTTTTTTTTTTACTCCAAATATTCAGGAAAATCTCTTTAAAAAGACTAGCTGACCACAAGCTATAGGAAAAGACACTTTACAAAAATAGTTTGGAAAAGTCACATACAAAAAAGAGACTTTACAAAAATAGTTTGGAAAAGTCACACACACACACAGACACACAAAAATCCCAACTACAACCCACAGCAAGCACCAAAACCCTGAGGAGGTTAAATATCTGATTTCCAGACCTACCAAATTATAATATTCAAAATGTTCATATTTCAAAAAAAATTATGATGCATTCAAATAAACAACAAAGTATGGCCCATTCACAGAAAAAAATTAACCTAAATGTCCCAGAGGAAGTACAGACATTTGATTTACTAGACAAAGATTAGCAAATCTACTGTCTTAAATAGGTCCAAAGAGCTAAAGGAAACTAGGAGAATGATGTCTCAACACATATAGAATATCAATAAAAAGATAGAAATTATAAAGAGAAACCAAACAGCAATTCTGAAGCTGAAAAGTATTATCATTGAAATAAAAAATTCAATAAACAGGTTCAACAGCATATCTGAGCAGGCAGAAGAAAGAAGCTGTGCACTTGAAGATAGGGCATTTGAAATTATCCAACCTGAGAAGCAGAAAGAACAAAGAATGAAGAAAAATAGAGTCTAAGATACCTGTGGGACACCATCAAATGTACCAAGAAACACATAATAGTAGTCTCATAACAAAAGAAGAGAGAAAAGAGAAGAAAGAGTATTTTAAGAAATAATGACCAAAAACTTCCCAAATTTAATAAAAGTCATGAATCTACAATTTTAAGAAGCTCAGTGAAATCCAAGAAGGATTGATGAAAAGATATCAACACCAAGACATTGAATCTTGAAAGGAGTAAGAGAGAAGCAACTCACAACATACATGGGGGTCCTCAATAAGATTAACAGTCAATTTGCCATCAGAAACCATGGAGGACCACAGAAAGTGGGATGGCATATTAGTGTTGAAAGAAAAAAATGCTGTCACCAAGAATTCTATATCTAGCAAAATTGCCCTTCAAAATATGAAGGAAAAATTAGGACATTCCAGATAAAAACTGAGGGAATTGGTTGCTAGTAGCCTTGCTCTACAAGAATTGCTAAAGGGTGCCCTTCAGGCTGAAATGAAAAGACACTGGACAGTCACTTGAAGCCATATAATAAATAAAGAACTCTGGTAATGTTAACTATATAGGAAATTATAAAAGTATTATTGTATTGTACAGTATTATTGTTATTATTTATTTGTAACTCCTTTTTTTCTATATAATTTAAAAGATAAATGCATAAAACAATAATTATAAATCTATGTCGCTGCACATAATATATAAAGAGGTAATGTGTAACAACAACAACATGAAAGGAGAGGAATGGAGCTGTATAGGAGCAGAGTTTTTGTATACTATTGAAGCAAAGGTGGTATTAACTCAAAATTAATTGTAATAAATTTAATTGTATATTTATATTTGTATATTATACTGCATATTATACATATATTGTATATTATAAAAATAATTATAATCACCAAGGTAACCAAGAAAATAACTAAAATATGCAGAAAAGGAAATGAAAAAGTGATCAAAATGGTACACTAACAAAAAATCAATTAAATACAAAAGGAGGCAATAATAGAGGAAACGAAGAACAACAAAAAAATAACATATAGAAAACAAATGGTGAGGAGAAGTCAAGATGATGGCGTAGGTGGACTCTGAACTCAACTCCTCCCGTGGACACAGAGTATTTACAACTACTCTTGGAAAAATCACCCCTGAGAGAGAACTGAAAACTGGATAAGAGGAACCCCTGCAACAAATGACAGTCCTAATTGAGGTGGAAGAGGCAGAAATTCCCTTCTGGAGAGAAAAAAACTTCACCTTCATAGGCTGCAATGCTTCATGGCTGCCAGGGAGAAATCCAAATGTAGGAAGCCTTCCCTGGAGGAGTGGGAGACCTGAGCTGGGGAGCATGCCTACTATAGGCATTTTTTGGACACAGAACAACCGAGATAAGTGTCATAATATCTGGGTTTGCTGGCTACTAACCACAACGGGGAATACACCCAGGAAAGCTGGGACACAAAGAATTTAAGCTGGGTCTTAAAGGGCCCATGCAAAAATTCACCCATTTCAGAAAGCAACCTAAAATCACCAGAAAGAAAGGTGTACAGTCCTTTGGGGAAAAGAGACTCACCTGATAGGCTCTGGGTGCATCTTGGTGAGGGGTGAGACCTCTCGAGGGACTGGGACATTGGTGGCGGCCATTGTTGTGACCTGGTGTGGGTGTGCTGATATAGACACTGGCAGACACCATTGGAATTCTCCCTGGGGCCTGCTAACCCATTGTCTGCTTCACCCACTAGGACACCAATTTAATCCAGCTCAGCCAAAGAAAGCAGCCCACCCTAGGGGCTAGACCCACCCAACAACAAGCCCTTGGGCAACTTGTGGGCCTGCTAAGCAAGCTGCCTGGATTCTCTGCAGTCTGGTGAGTTGGTACACCTCTGTGGGGCAGAGCATGTGTGAGGAGCAGGTGGAGAGTGTGGGGCATTGGTGGAGGGAGTGGGGCTCCTGCCTTGGAGTGACTAGGTCCACTACAGGGGGTTGGGGGGTGCACACGGGGCAGGAATGTGTTGACAGTGTGTGTGGCCCTGTGGGTGGTGGGGCTTGTCAGCTGCTGAAAACTTGTGCTTCACAAAGGGTCACATAGTGGATTGACCCCACCTTCCAAAGCTTGAAACAATTGGGTGCTCCTGTGCCTGAGGCCAGCCCCACACAGCTGCAATCCTTAGAGAGCTGACAAGAGCCTTATAGGCTGGAGGCTTATAACAATTGTAAGCCCCTGAGCCTAACAACCTGCCAAGCTGCGGGCCTACTCACTTAATAGAAAAACTGCAACAGGATTGTGCTATTAAGACCTTGCAGCCCTTTGTGCTGGGGCCCCACACACCCAATAAAGTGACTGAAAGGCCCACAACAACTACACAAAGCTGAGCATCACAACCAGCCTGCCAGGGGAACAGCTCAGCCTCCCTGGGCACCTATGGCAAGAGAACCCCCGCCACAAAGGAAGAACACATGTAGCCCACACTGGGGTTACTCCTGGAACATTTGGAACTGGTGATGAGAGAGAAGTGCACTGCTGGGCCTCATAAGGCATCACTTATATAAGGTCACCTCTCCAAGATCAGGAGACATAGCTGACCTACCTAATACATAGACACAAGCACAGGGAAAGAGACTAAGTCGGGAGGCAAAGGAATACATTCCGAGTAAGGGAAGAGGACACAACCTCAGAAAAGGAACTAAATGAAACATAAATGAGCAATCTACCCCACAGAGACTTCAAACAAAGAGTCACAAGTATGCTCATTGATCTTGGGAGAAGAATGGATGAACTCAGTGAGAATGTCAACAAAGAAATGGAAGATATAAAAAAGAACCAATCAGAAATGAAGAATACAATACTGGAAATGAAAAATTCACTAGAGGGACTTAAAAGCAGAGTAGAGGATACAGAAGAATGGATCAGTGAGCTGGAAGAAAGACTAGAATAAATAACCGAAGCTGAACAGGTAAAAGAAAAAAGAATTAAAAAGAGTGAGGAGAGTCTAAGGGACATCTGGGACAAGATGAAGCACACTAACATCCATGTTATAGGTGTCCCAGAAGAAGAAAGAGACAAAGGGGCAGAGAATCTATTTCAAGAAATAATAGCTGAAAACTTCCCTAACCTAAAGAAGGAAACAGACATCCAGGTAGAGGAAGAACAGAGAACACCAAACAAGATAAACCCAAAGAGGCCCACACCAAGCCACATCGTCGTTAAAATGTCCAGATTTAAAGACAAAGAGAGAATCCTAAAAGACGCAAGAGAAAGACAACAAGTTACATACAAAATAAACCCCATAAGGCTATCAGCTGACTTCTCAGCAGGAAACTTACAGGCTAGAAGAGAGTGGAATGATATAGTTAAATGGCTAAAAGGAAAAAGCTACAGCCAAGAATACTCTACCCAGCAAAGTTATCATTCAAAATGGAAGGAGAGATAGAGTTTCCCAGAGAAGCAAAAATTAAAGCAGTTTATCACCAAGAAACCAGTCCTACAAGAAATGCTAAGGGAATTATTTAAGTGGGAAGGAGAAGACAAAAAAAGTAGGAAAAATTATCTATTTCCGTGATAAGAAGGTAATGGATACAAAGGCACAAAAAAGAGGTCAGATATGATATCAAAAACATAAAATGTGGTAGGAGGGGAGTAAAAGAGTAGAGCTTTCAGATAGAGGTCCAACTAAGGAGACCATCAACTTAATATAGATGCTATATACATAGGTTACTATATATGAACCCCATCGTAATCACAAATGAGAAACCTATAAATAATACACAAAAAACAAAGAGAAATGAACCCAAACATAACACTAAAGAAAGGTATCAATCCACAAGGTAAGAGAGCAAGAGAAGAAGAAAGGAACAGTGAAGAACTACTAAAACACAGAGAAAAAAGTAAAAAAATGGCAGAAAGTCCATACTTATCAATAGCTACTTTAAATGTCAATGGACTAAATGCTCCAATTAAAAGGCATAGGATGGCTGATTGGATAAAAACACAAGACCCATATGTATGCTGCATACAAGAGACACACTTCGGACCTAAAGATACTCACAAACTGAAAGTGAAGGGATGGAAAATGATACTACATGCAAATGGCAATGAAATGAAAGCTGGGATAGCAGTACTCATATCAGACAAAGTAGACTTTAAAACAAAAACTGTAACAAGAGACAAAGAAGGGCATTACATAATGATCAAGGGAACAATCCAACAAGAGGATATAACACTTGTAAATATCTATGCACCCAATGTAGAGGCACCTAAATATATTATTAACAGACATAAAAGGAGAAATAGGCAGTAACACAATAATAGTAGGGGACTTGAACACTCCACTTACACCAATGGATAGATCATCTAAACAGAAGATGAATAAGGAAACATTGGCTATGAGATATTTAACGTTTCATTATAAAATAGGCTTTGTGTTAGATGATTTTGCCTAACTTTAGGCTAATGTAATTGTTCTGAGCATGTTTAAGGTAGGATAGGCTAAGCTATGATGTTTGGCAGATTAGGTGTATTAAATGCATTTTTGAATTACAATATTTTCAACTTACAATTGTTTTATCAGGACATACCTGCATTGTAAGTCAAGGAAGATCTGTATTTGAAAGTTTTTAAGAGAGTAGGTCCTAAGAGTTCTCATCACAAGAAAAGATTTTTCTTTTTCCTTTTTTTGTATCTATATGAGATGATGGATGTTAACTAAATTTATTGCATTAATCCTTTCACAACATATGTAAGTCAAATTATTATGCTGTACACCTTAAACTTACACAGCACTGTATGTCAATTATATCTCAATAAAACTGAAAAAAAAAACAAATAAAAACCCAGCATACCAAGACTTATGGGATACAGTTAAAGCAGTTCTTGGAGGAAAATTCATAGCTGTAAATGTGTACATTAAAAAAGAAATAATAATAAAAGTCAAATAACTTTACATCTCAAGGAGCTAGGAAAAGAGAGCAAAATAAACCCAAATACAATGGAAGGAAGGAAATAATACAGATTATAGCATAGATAATCAAAATAACAAATAGAAAAACAATAGAAAATTAATGAAACTAAAAGTTGTTTCTTTGAAAAGATCTACAAAATTGACAAATCTTTAACTATTTTGACTAAGAAAACAATACAGAAGACTCAAATTATTAAAACCAGAAATGAAAGTGGGGATCTTACTACCAAGCTCACAGAAATAAAAAGGATTGTAAGAGAATACTATAAGGAATTGTACACCAACAAGTTAGTATAAATGAAATTTTAATCAAAACCACAATGAGATACCACTTCACACCCACTAAGGTGGCTATAATAAAAAATTGAAAAACAACAAGTGTTGATGAGGATGTGGGGAAATTAGAACACTTGTACATTGCTAGTGGGAATGTCCAGTTGTGCAGCTGCTGTGGAAAACAATATGGTGGTTTCTAAGAAAGTTAAACATAGAATTACCATATGAGCCAGCAATTCTACTCCTAGGTATATCCAAAAGAATTGAAAACGGGCACTCAAATACTTATACATGAGTTCATAGTCGTTAAAAGTGGGAAACAACCCAAAAGTTCATCAATGGATGAATGGATAAACAAATGTGGTATATTCACACAATAAAATATTATTTAGCAATAAAAGTAACTGAAATATTAATAACTGCTAAAACATGGATGAACTGTGAAGGCATTACACTAAGAAGGTCAAAAGATTACATATTATATCATTCCATTTATATGAAATATCCAGAGTATATAAATCTGTAGAAGCAGGAGGTAGATTGGTGGATATCAGGGAGTGAGGGAAGGGGAAAATTGGCATAATTGCTTAATGGATACAGAGGTTTCTTATGCGGTAATAAAAATGTTTTCAAAACCTTGGTTCTGTGTGAAAGGAGCTTGGATATTGCCACTTTATCCCAACAACATGTAAAAAGCTGAACAGACTGAAAGATCAACAACTCCTCTTGGATCCATAAGAGGGGGAAGATACAGGAAAAACTGCTGCCCCCACGATTGGAGAGAAAAAAAGGCAAATATAGGGAGTCAGGGCTTATCAGAAGAGAGATTCACCAGTGGAATCCTCCACAGGAACCAGTGCTAAGTTAGGAAAATCTGAACTGTAAGTTGTGAATTGCTGGATGCTCAGTGTAGACAACTATGAGAGTAAAAACTCCAGGGGGACCCAGTCATAGGTGGACCCCCACAATAATGATTTACCTACAGGAGGTTGATCAGGTTCCCACAGTAAATAGCAGAGAAAAATCCTCTCATGCTTCTCACAGGGGGAGGGGAAAACAAACCATTTTGAAAGACATCAGAACACTCTGTTCTTCTTAATAAGACCTGCCCTTAGGGGAAACTAAATTTGAACCTAACCTACCAGTCTATTATCAGATCCTAACTGACCTGGGGAAGGGAAATACCCAAATCCAGCCAACTCTTGTCTACCATGTGGGAGAAGGGAAATAACCAACTCTTTCCCACTCTAGCCATCCTGTACCACCTAAGGTATAGAAAAAAACTGAGAAACTCTTGTGAAGTTCACAGTCCGGAGGCTTAGTTTCACTGAAATATTGAAACCTAATCATAAGCTATAGAATGTGTCCCTCCCACACACCTCACCACCACATTACTAAGGCCAATTTCTAGTAGTTCCCTTTACCAAGTACATCGTGTCTAGCTATCAAAAAAATTATAAGACATACCAAAGGGAAAAGACACAATTTAAGAGACAGAGCAAGTATCAGAACCAGACATGGCAGGGATGTTGGAATTATTAGACTGGGAATTAGAAAAAACTATGATTGATATAATAAGGGCTCCCATGGATAAAATAGACAGCATGCAAGAACAGACGGGCAATAGAAGCAGAGAGATGGAAATCCTAAGAAAGAACCAAAAATAAATGCTAATGATAAAAAACACTATATTAGACATAAATAATGCCTTGGAGGGGCTTATTAGCAGGCTGGACAGAGCTAAGGAAAGAATCTCTGAACTAGAGGATATATCAATAGAATCCTCAAAAACTGAAAAGCAAAGAGAACAAAGATTGAAAGAAAAAAGAACAGAATAATCAAGAACTGTAGGACAATTACAAAAGATGTAACATATTTATAATGGGAATATCAGAAGGAGAAGAAACAGAGAAAAGAACAGAACTATTTGAAACAATAATGACTGAGAGTTTCCCCACATTAATGTAAGACACCAAACCACAGCTCAGAGAACACTGAGCAAGGTAAATGTCAAAAATTACACCTAGACATATCATTTTCAAACTACATAAAATCAAAAATAAAGAAAAAATGCTGAATGAAGCGAGGAAAAAAGTACCTTACACATAGAGAAACAAAGATAGGAATTATATCAGACTTCTTTTCAGAAGCCATGCAACGTGCAAACAAGAGGAGAGTGGACTGAAATATTTAAAGTGTTGAGAGAAAAAAACCCACCAACTTAGAACTCTATACCCTGGAAAATCATCCTTCAAAAGTGAAGGAGAAATAAAGATCTTTTCAGACAAACAAAAATTGAGGGAATTTTGTTTCTAGTATACCTGCTCTGCAAGAAATGTTAAAAGAAGTTCCTTAGAGAGAAGAAAAATAATATAGGTCAGAAACTTGGATCTACATAAAGTAAGTTAGAAGAGCACTGAAGAAGGAATAAGGGAAAATAAAATAAAAGCTTTAATTTTTTTATTCTTAATTGATCTAACAGATAACAATTTGTTCAAAATAATACTAGTAACAATATATTTGAGTATGTATGCTTATGTATATATTTTATGTATAAATATATATACTTATTTATGGTTATATATAAGTGAAACAGATGACTGCAATGATACAAGAAACAGGAGGGAGAAATTAGGATTATACGGTTATTATTAGGTGTTCACACTACCTGTGAAGTTGTATAGTGTTATTTGAATGCGGAGTTGGATTAGCTGCAAATGTATATCTCAAACTATAGAGCAACCACTAAAAATAGTAAAGAAGCATAACTAATATGCTAACCAGGAGAGAAAATAAAATCATATGAAATGCTCAATTACCAGAAAAAGAGTGGAAGACAAAAATAGGAACAAAGAACAAATGCAACAAATAGAAAAACAATAACAAATACAGTAGATATTAATCCAACTATATCAATAATCACTCTAAACATCAATAATCAAAATGCACCAATTGAAAGACAGAGATTGTCAAAGTGGACCAAAAACAAGACCAAACTATATGTAGTGTACAAGAAACTCATTTTATTTTTTTCAGCTGTATTGATGTATAACTGACAAATAAAATTGTAATATAAAGTATACAACATGATAATTTGATTTACATATACATTGTGACAGGATTCTCACAATTGAGTTAATTCACACATCCATCCCTCACACATTTACCTTTCTTTTTTTTGGTGAGAATGCTTAAGATCTACTCTCTTAGAAAAATTCAATTACATAATACAGTATTATCAACTATAGTCACCATGCTATACATTAGATCCTCAGACCTTATTCATTTTATAACTGGAAGTTTGTACCCTTCTACCAAGCTTTCCCCACTTCTCCCTCCCCCAGCCCCTAGCAACCACCATTCTACTCTTTAAGAGACCTGTTTTAAATATAAAGACACATATAGATTAAAAGTAAATGATGAAGGAAAATATACCATGCTAACACAAATCAAAAGAAAGCTGGAGTAGCTATATTAATTTCAGACTGAGCAGACTTCAAAGTAAGGAAAGTCAACGGGGATAAATAGGTCATTATGTAATAATAAAGGGATCAATTCTCCAAAAAGACATAATAATCCTTAACATGTATGTGCCTAATAATAGGCCGTGAAGCTATGCAAGACAAAAACTAATGGAATTACAAAGAGATGTAGATGAATCTACTACCATGGTTTGATACTTCTAAGCCCCTCTATCAGAAATGACAGATTAAGCAGGCAGAAAATCAGTAAGAACATAGTGGTGCCATCAATGGTGCCATCAGTCAACTCGACTTAACTGACATCTATCTACTAATTCATCCAACAACAGCAGAATACATATTCTTCTCAAACACATGTGGAGCATTCACCATGATAGACCACATTCAGGACCATAAAACACACTTTAACAAATTTAAAAGAATAAAAACCACACAATGTCTGCTTTCTGACCACAATGGAATTAAACTAGAAATCAACAACAGAAAGATAACTGGAAAATCTCAAAATACTTGGAGGTTAAACAACATACTTCTAAATGATGCATGAGTCAAAGAAATCTCAAGACAAATTAAAAAATATTTTGAACTAAATGAAAATGAAAATATAACATATCAAAATTTGTGGGACACCTGAAAGCAGTGCTTAAAGGAAAACTTTTAGCATTTAATACATATATTAGAAAAAAATCAAAGATCTAAAGATCAGTAATGTAAGCTTCCACCTTAGGAAACGAGAAAAAGAATAGCAAATTAAATCCAAAATGAGCAGAACAAAATAATAAAAAGTAGAACAGAAATCAACAAAATTGAAAACAGGAAATCAATAGAGAAAATCAACAAAACCAAAACCTTCATTTTGAAAAGATCAATAAAGTTGACAAGCCTCTAGCTAGGCTAACTAAGAAAAAAAGAGAGAAGACATAAATTACTAATATCAGAAATTAAAGAGGGGCAGCATTACATATCATGGACTTTAAAAGTACTTTTAAAAGATAATAAAAGTATACTATGAACAACTCTATGACCACAAGTTTAATAACCTAGTTAAAATGGACCAATCCCTTGAAAGACACAGCCTGTCAAAACTCATGCAAGAAGAATTGAACAATTTGAATAGGCTTTTATCTATTAAAGAAACTTAATCAATAATTGATAACCTTCCAAAACAGAAAGCACCAGGTCCAGATGTGTTCACTGGTGAATTCTAACAAATATTTAAGGAAGAAATTATACCAATTCTATACAACCGCTTTCAGAGGATAGAAGCAGAGGGAATACTTCCTACCTCATTCTGTGAAGCCAGTATTACCCCAATACCAAAATCAGACAAAAACATTACAAGAAAACTATAGACCATTATCTTTCTTGAACATATATGTAAAAATCCCCAACAAAATATTAGCAAATCGAATCCAAATATTTCTAAAAAGTTATGCATCATGACCAAGTGAGATTTATCCCAGATATGGAAAGCCAGTTTACATTTGAAAATCAATTGATTTAATAAATCACATCAATAGACTAAAAAAGAAAAATCACATAATCATGTCAACAGATGCAGAAAAAGCATTTGACTAAATCCAACACCCACCCATGATAAAAATTCTCAGTAAACTAAGAATAGAGGAGAACCTCCTCAACTTGATAGAATATCTACAAAAACACTACAGCTGACATCATACTTAATGGTGAGATACTCGAATCTTTCCTACTAAGATCAGGTAAAAAGCAAGGATGTCCCCTCTCACCACTACTTTTCAATATTGTACTGGAAGTTCTAGCTAATAAAATAAGACAAGAAAAGAAAAGACATATAGATTGGGAAGGAGGAAATAAAGCTGTCGTTGTTCACAGATGACATGATCATCTATGTAGAAGATCCAAAATAATTGATCAAAATAACTCTTGGAACTAACAAGCAATTATGGCAAGGTTGCAGGATACAATGTTAATATACAAGTCAACTGCTTTCCTATATACCAGCAATGAACAAGTGGAATTGGAAATTAAAAACACAATACCACTTACAATTAGCACCCCCAAAAATGAAACTTAGGTATAAATCTAACAAAATATGTACAAGATCTATATGAGGAAAACTACAAAACTCTGAATGAATGAAATCAAGGAAGGATTAAGTAAAAATGGAGAGATATTCCAGGTTCATGGATAGGAAAACTCAAGATGTTAGTTCTTTACAACTTGATCTATAGATTCAATGCAATCCCAATCAAAATTCCAGCAAGTTTATGTGAATATTGACAAACTGATTCTAAAGGCAAAAGATCCAGAATAGCCAACACAATATTGAAGAAAAACAAAGTTGGAGGACTGACACTACCTGACTTCAAGACTCACTATAAAGCTATAATAAACAAGACAGTGTGGTAATGGTGAAAAAATAGACAAATCAGTGGAACAGAACAGAGAGCCCAGAAATAGACTCACATAAATATAGACAATGGATCTTTGACAAAGGAGCAAAGACAATACAATGAAGCAAAGACAGTTTTTTCAGCAAATGATGCTGGAGCAATTGGACAGCTCTATGTAAAAATAACGAATTTAGACACAGACGTTACACTCTTCACAAAAATGAACTCGAAATGGCTCATAGACCTAAATGTAAAATGCAAAACTATAAAACTCTTAGAAGACAACATAGGAGAAAACCTAGATGACCGTGGGTATGGCAATTATATTTTCATATACCACCAAATGCATAATCCATGAAAGAAATAATTGGTAAGTTGGACTTGACTAAAGTTAAAAACTTCTGTTCTGCAAAAGACAATCTCAAGAGAATGAGAAGACAAGCCACAGCCTGTGAGAATATATTTGCAAAAGGCACATCTGATAGAGGACTGTTATTCAAAATATACAAAGAACTCTTAAAACTCAACACTAAGAAAACAAACAACCTGATTAATAAATGGCCAAATACCTTAACAGACACCTCACCAAAGAAGAAATACAGGTGACAAATAGGCATATGAAAAGATGCTTCACGTGATATGTCATCAGGGATATGCAAATTAAAACAACAATGAGATACCACCACACACCTATTAGAATGGCCAAAATCCAGAACACTAACAACACCAAATGCTAGTGGTCATGTGGAGCAATAGACATTCTCATTCATTGCTGGTGGGGATGCAAAATGGTACCCCACTTTGGAAGAGTTTGGCAGTTTCTTGTAAAACTGAACATACTCTGGTTACCATAAATCCAGCAACTGTGCTCCTTGATATTTACCCAAAGGAGTTGAAAACTATGTCCACACAAAATTCTGCACATAGATGTTTATACCAGCTTTACTACTAATTGCCCAGACTTGGAAACAACAAAGGTGTCCTTTAGTAGTTGAATGGATAAACTTTGGTACACATAGACAATGGAATATTATTTAATGCTAAAAACAAATATGCTATCAATCCATGAAAAGACATGGAAGCACCTAAAATATATATTACTACATGAAAGAAGCCAATCTGAAAAGTCTACATACTGTTTGATTCCAACTTTATAACTTTTTGGAAAAGGCAAAATTATGGAGACAGTAAAAAGATCAGTGGTTGCCAGGGATTGGGGTAGTCAGAGGATGAAAAGGTAGAGCACAGAGGAATTTCAGGGTGGTGAAAATACTCTTTATGATACCATAATGATAGATACATATAATTATACATTTGTCCAAACCCATTAAGAGTGAACTGTAATGTAAACTATGGACTTTGCGTGATTATGGTATGTCTACGTAGGTTCATAAAAAAATGTTTTCCAAGTTGTTATAGGTGGTGGTTGCACAACATTGTGAATATATTGAATGCCACTGAATTGTAAACTTTAAAATGGCTAATTTTATATGAATTTCACCTAAATAAAATAAAAATTTGGAAGGGAGTGAGATTGGATCTATTGTGTGTTCTGGTCACCTGCTCACCTTTATTATATACATTATAAGGCCCCTAAAATTTTCTTTTCTCCTTTTCTCTCTCTTCCATTAGGATTAGATTAATGAGAGAAACTAAAGTCTTTATAAGGTGCTCTCCCAGCTTTTCTTCCCAGGTCAGGGATATTGGTTAGAGAGGCTGCAACCCAAATGGAATGACTGATATCAGTGAGAATAAAGATAATGTTGAATGAATAGAGTTGATGGATTGAATTGAGGTGAGAAATGAAATACAGAAAGGAACTAAATTTTTTTTGAACAAATGGTTTATGAAGTTGCCATTCAGGGAGATGCGAAAGACTTGAGAGAAGGGACAAAACTCTAAATTGTTTGGTGGCAAAAAATTTAGAGTTCTCTTTTTGCCATGTTAAATTTTAGATGCCTATAAGACAGTAGAGATATTAAGTAGAGAATTGGATATATGATTTACAGTTAGAGAGGAGATTTTATTCCTAGAACTCTGTTTTTATAACCTCGATGAGCTCTTGGCTCCTTAAATCATTTGCTCCTCAGTCAGTCAGTCAGCAAACATACACTGGGCTTCCAAATGTGGAATACGTGTTAGGCCATGGGGATGCAGAGATTAAAGACACAGTGCCTTTCCTCAATGAGATGAGCGGGGAGTGGGGAGAGAGTTAGAAAATAGAGCCAATTATAGAACAACATGATACAAGCTAAAAGAGGCATAAATACAAAATGCTGTTGGGGTGTAGGGGAAGGAGTCCTTAATTGTGTGTCTAAGAGTATGACCAGAATTTACAGAGGATGTGTCATTTGAGCACAGCAGGAGCTTTCTTAGGGCAATTCTTTTACCACCTGGAATGCATGGTAAAATCATAGAGGAAGCTTATTAAAAAGTGAAATTGCACTAATCCCCAATCTTTTGACTCAGAACCCCTAGAAGCTTCTCAGGTGCTTCTGATGCACAGGCATCAGTTTGGAAAACACTGGTCAGTGTAGTGGTGGATAGTGGGGAAGGACATTCCATATGGGGTATAACACATATAAGAGAAAAAACCAGGGAAAGACATTCATGGAATAGGGAAATGTTGATTGTGTGTATAATCCAGGGTATACCTGGGCGATTAGCAGTAGATGAGGATATACTGGTAGGATGGGACCCAATTGCAATGGGATCTGTCAGGGAGGTTGTTTGGAGTTCAGAGTAGAGGTCCCAGTTGGAGATTTCATCTTGTGGGTCATCTGTAGAGAGAAGGTATTTAGTTTAAATGTGTGGGTATAGATTGGATCACTTAAGTGGCCAGAGGAAAAAGAGGGCTAAGAACTGAGCCTGGTTGCTCCATATTTAGAGGTTGATTAGAGAAGGAAGAAGAGGCAAATGAGGCAGAGAAAGAACAGTTAATGAAGTAGGAGAAAATCCATGAGAGTGTGGTGTCACAAAATCTAAGAGGGGAGAATATTTCAATGAGGAGGGAGTGGAAGATTGTGTTAACAGGTTGAGCAAGAGGAGAACTTGATCATTGGATTTGGCAATACAGAGGAAAGTGTGAACTTCACAAGAACAGTTTCACTGGAGTGGTGGGGTTGAAAGCCTAATTGGTGTCAGTTTGAGATAATCAAAGATTATAGACAGCAAGTAATGACAAGTCATTCAAGAAGCTTTGCTATGAAGAGTGGGATGGGCATTAGGAGGTGAAGGAAGTGGGGTCAAGGGAGTTTTTTTTTTTTTTAAAGATGGAAGATAGTATATGGTGATGAGAATAATATGGTAGAGATGGAGTAATTGATAATGCAATTGTATTGTAGGAGTGATGCCTATGAGAAAGTGAGAGGAGTTGAGACCCATAGCACATATGGAAAGGTTGGCTTAGAAGTAGGGTTTCTTCTGTTGTAACAGAAGGGGAGGCAAAGAACATGGGTACAAGTGCAGGTACTTTTTCTGCAGGCTTATGGGTGGTCTATTTAAGCAGACTTAAATGTCTTTTGAAAGACCACCTGCCTTACTTACCACTCAGGGGATCCTAGTGAGTGAGAATGACTTCACTTTTAAGGGGGCAGGGTTAGGACAGGTGTTGGGAGCTGTGGCCTAAGTTCCAAACAGACTATCTCAAACTCCTCTTCTCCTGAGAGCACTTGGTTTGGTATGAGCCATCCAGGGTAATTTCTCTGTCCTCTGAATGTCCACTTCCCTCAAGTTATACAGGGAAAGGGGGATAGAGAAATAGAAGACACAAGCATGGTCATTTCTTATGAAACTTCCCTTTGTTCTGAAGCCTTAGACTATAGCTCAGAGAAGCTTCCCTGATTGTGAGGGCTGCAGGCAACAGGATGCCCTAGGAAGGCCCCAGCCTGGATTACTCTTCTTCCATAAAACAAAGAGGGATACTGTTCTTGGAGAAGGTGTTCATCATTCTAGCCAGTGTGGGAACCCATCCTGAAATCCGTCTGTGGGGGATAGGTATGGAGAACTGGTTGCACACAGGAATGTTCCCCTTTCTTTGGATTGGGGGGCTGTAGCAGTGCAAGGTCTAGGAGGGAAGAAATGATGAGAGGGAGCTTTAGCACAACTGTTAACATCAGCAATTTGTTTAATGTCTTCTTACACAATGCTATGGGCTGAATTGTGTCCCCCGAAAATTCATATGTTGAGGCCCTAAGCCCCAGTGCCTCAGAATATGACTATATTTGGAGATAGGGCCTTTAAAGAGGTGATTAAGTTAAAATGAGCCCATTAAGGTGGGCCCTAATCTAATATGACTGATATCTTTATAAAAGGAGGAAATTTGGGTGCAGAAAGAGACACCACCAATGCTCACACAGAGGAAAGACCATGTGGGGACACAGTGAGAAGGCAGCCATCTGCAAGCCAAAGAGAGAAGCCTCAGAAGAAACCAAACTTGCTCAGTCTTAGACTGCTAGCCTCCCGAACTTTGAGAAAATAAATTTCTGTTGTTTAAGTCACCCAGCCTGTGGTATTTTGTTGTGGCAGCTCTAGCAAACTATACACACAAATATGGCCATGCACATCCTGGTAGTTTCTTTTTTTGTGTGTGTGAGGAAGATCAGCCCTGAGCTAACATCCACGCTAATCCTCCTCTTTTTGCTGAGGAAGACCAGCTCTGAGCTAACATCTATTGCCAATCCTCCTCCTTTTTTTTCCCCAAAGCCCCAGTAGATAGTTGTATGTTATAGTTGCACATCCTTCTAGTTGCTGTATGTGGGATGTGGCCTCAGCATGGCTGGAGAGGCAGTGCGTCGGTGTGCGCCTGGGATCAAACCCAGGCCGCCAGTAGCAGAGCACATGCACTTAACCGCTAAGCCACGGGGTCGGCCCTCCTGGTAGTTTCTAATAGGGAAAATCACAGTAGCAGGTAACATACTGGATGAAGAGAAGTCAGGCTCTGGCTCTGACAGGAGACAAACTGGCCCCTGAACCGAATGGCAGCACCAACATCTCTTATCTAGATGGCCTTTACTGCCATCCCCATTGTGGTCTAAGGCCTAAAATTATTATGCTGTCTTGACATCTGGTAAAATTGGAAGGGCCTTGAATGTACTAACCACAATTTCCCCCCCTCACTCTGTTACTATGGAATAAGGTCCCCTAGCCAAACAACTCTCCTTATCTAGAGGACCAGACACAATTCCTGCTTATCCTTGTTGCTTAAGCCACACAATCTTTCAGTTCCTTGCCAGTCTGCAGAATTATTCAAACAAGTCAATCCCATCCTCTCATGAGAACTAGAAGGACACCTCTCCCCCTTGATCTTACAAAACCTGTCTTCCATAGCCCCTGCTTGTTCACTCTTTTCCTGAGTGCAATACCCATGTGGCCCTGCTTGGTGTGCAATGTCTTCCTACCCTGGGCTTTGAGTATTGGTAACTAATAAAATGCTGTTGATCTCCTTCATCCCGTGCTGTGTGTCATGTGTTTGGCCATCTCCATAACCCTAGAATGGAAATCCCTCCCTCACCAATGGGGAGAATAAGAGGCAAGTAGAATACTATCCACAGGAGCCAGATCCATTTCAGCCCAGCCAATGGGACCGTAATTTCACCTAAGTGTGTCATGGCACCTGAGACCTATCTACACTAGAGGAATCCCTAAAGATTAGACTTATCAAAAGGCCACCTATCAAGTTCAATTCAACAACTGATTTCTGAACACCTGCTATATGCTAGCCTTGTTTTATTAGGTGCTGGGGTATAGGGATAAATCAGATATCTTCAAAGAGACAGACACATAACCAGTACTTTTAATACTACACAATAAGGTCTAAGCAAGAGGTGTGCCAAGATGAGATGGGGCCACAGAAAGGGCTTCCTGGAGGAGAGAACACCTAAAGCACTTCAAGGACAGAAACACAGACAGGGAGTCAGGGTCAGTTTGGAGGGTGGTTCAGAGAAAGTTCAACTGTGGGGATCAAGTGATCAAGTGCGGTGCATGACCTCTGGGCATGGCCTCAGAAACAACGTGGTAAGAAGAGTGGTTTCTCTCTCCCTCTGATTCAGCCCTCTCTCCCATTTATTCATTAATTTAAAAGTGTTTATTAAATATACACTGTGTGCTAGGCAATATTCTAGTTGCTGGAGCTTACATCTCATAGGGAGAAATAGACAATAAATAAGTAAACATATAAAAAAGTTAAGATTGAGATTTAATCTACGAAGAAAATTAGTTTAATGATGCTATGGAGAGAAATTAGTTTGGAGGACACAAATTTAGATAGATTGCTCATGGAAGGAGTTCTGGTTAGTCACAGCTGTGTAACAAATTAGCCCAAACTTAGTAATAATAAACAACAAAAATCATTTATTATTATTACCTCACACAGATCTGGGGGTTGGTTGGGCTTGGTTAGGAGTTCTTAATTGTGGTCTCTTATGTGGTTGCTGTCAGTGGCAGTGGAGCTGGAGTCATCTTGGAGACTTCACTCATGTATCTGATACCTAGGTTGGAAGACTCAAACAGCTGGGGGCTCCTCCAGCATCTCTTGTTATTTTTGTGTTGTCTGTCCATGTGAATTCTCCAGTATGGTGGCTTCAGGATAGCTGGACTTCATATGTGGTGGTTCCAAGCAGTGTGTACTGAGAGAAAGGCACGTGAAAGCTTTAACATATTTCATGAATTAGCTCTGGAAGTCACACAATGTCACTTTTATTGCATTCTATTCATTGAGGCAGTCACAAAGGCCTGTTTTTGAGGTGATGGGACATAGATACTTCACCTCTTGATGGCAAGAGTGTCAAAGAATTTGAAGACATTTTTGAAAACACTTCAGAAGGATTCACTGAGAAGGTAGCATTTGAGCTGAGATTTGAAAAATAATGAATCAGCCTTGTGAAAAATCTTGGCGAATAGCATCAGGTAGAAAGAAGATGAAGACCCAAGCCCTGAAGGCAGGAAAGGAACAGAAAAGATGTAATTTTTCCTATATTGTAGTGGACATAGAGGAGAGTGGTATGAATTGAAGCAGGCAAGGGGCTTGATTTTCTAGACTATGGAAAGAGTTGGGATTTTATTCTAAGTGCAGGGGGAGCCAATCAACAATTTTAAGCAATGAGGTGACATAATAAGATTGTACTTTTTTTTTACTTCTCTATGGAAAATATATAGTATACATACATTAAAAAACAAAAATAAAGATAAAACAAACACCATGTATTCATTACACATCTTAAGAAATAGAACATTGTAAGTAATTTGAAAGCATCCTGTGCACCCCTTGTCTAACACCCTTCCATTTTTCCCCAGAGGAAATCACTACCCTGAATTTTGGGTTAATCATTCTTTTTTCTTTATATATATATATATATTTTTTTTTTACCACATATATGTATCCCTAAATAATACGTTGTTCTGGTTTTCCTGTTTATTTGATATTTATATATGCAGAATCATAATGGATGTGTTCTGAAACTTGCCCTTTTAAACATTATTTTAATCAAGTTTATTGAGGCATAATTTATATATAACAAAATACACCCATTTTAAGCATACAGCTAGATGAATTTTTATAAATGTGTATACTCCTGTAACCACCAGCACAACGAAGATACAGAACATTTCCATCATCTAAAAAGGTTCATTTGTGCCCCTTCCCAGTCAATCCCTACCTCCTATTTCTGGTCCTAGGGACCATTGATTTGCTTTATATCACCATATATTTTATTTTTCTTTCCTACAGTTTCAAACACATAAAATAATATGGTATGTATTCTACTGTTTATTGAGATATAATTGACATAACATTATATTAGTTTCAGGTGTACAAAATAATGATTCGACATTTGTGTATATTGTGAAAGGATCACCACAATAAGGTAACATCCATCACCACACATAGAATGTTTTTTTTCTTGTGATGAGAAGTTTTAAGACTTACTCTCTTAGCAACTTTCAAATATATAATACAGTATTATTAACTATAGTCACCATGCTGTACATTACATCTCTAGGACTGGAAGTTTGTATCTTTTGACCTCCTTCACCCAATTTTCACACCCTCTAAACCCCTCTGGTAACCACCAATGTGTTCTCTATATATATGAGTTTGATTCTTTTTATATTCCGCGTAAATAAGACTATACAATGTTTGTCTTCTTTGTGTGACTTATTTCACTTTATTTTTTGGAAGAGATTGAGAAGGATTGGTATTAATTCTTTTTTAAATATTTGGTAGAGTTCATCAGTAAAGCCATCTGGTCCTGGACTTTTGTTTGTTTGAAGGTTTTTGATTACTGATTCGATCATCTTACAAGTAATAGGTCTGTTCAGATTTTCTATTTCTTCATGATTCAGTCAAGGTAGACTGTATATTTCTAGGAATTTATCCATTTCTTCTAGGTTGTGCAATTTGTTGGTATATAATTATTCTCTTATGAACCTTTGGGTTTCTGTGGTATCATTTGTAACATCTCCTTTTTCATTTCTGATTTTATTTGAGTCCTCTCTTTTTTTCTTGGTGAGTCTAGCTAAACATTTGTCTATTTTGTTTATCTTTTCAAAAAAACCAGCTCTTAGTTTCATTGATCTTTTCTATTGCCTTTCTACTCTCTATTTTATTTATTTCCTCTCTGAGCTTTGTTATTTCCTTCCTTCTACTAACTTTGGGCTTCATTTGTTCTACTTTTTCTAGTTCCTTAGGTGTAAAGTGAAGTTGTTTATTTGAGATCTCTCTTGTTTCTTGAGATAGACATTTTTTTTTCTACTATGAACTTCCCTTTCAGAACTGCTTTTCTGCATTCCATAAGTTTTGGTATGTTATACTTCCATGTTCATCCATGTCAAGGTATTTTTTTTATCTCTCTTTTGATTCCTTCTTTGACCCACTGATTGTTCAATAGCATGGTATTTAATATCTACATATTTGTGAATTTTCCAGTTTTATTCTTGTAATAGATTTCTAGTTTCATACCAGTGCGGTTGGAAAAGATGTTCAATATGATTTCAATCTTCTTAAATTTATTAAGATTTGTTTTGTAGCCTAACATATGATCTGTCTTGGAGAATGTTCCATGTGTGTTTGAGAAGAATGTGTATTTTGTAGCTTTTGGATGGGATGTTCTGTATAAGTCTCTTAAGTCCATCTGGTTTAATGTGTCATTTTGGCCAAAGTTTTCTTATTGATTTTCTGTTTGGATAATCTATTCATTGATGAAATAGGGTTAAAGTCCCCTACTATTATTGTATTGCTATATATTTCTCTCTTTAGGTATTTTAATATTTGCTTTATATATGTAGATGCTCCCATATTGGGTGCATAAATATTTATAAATGTTATATTCTATTGTTGGATTGACCCTTTTATGATTATAGAATTACCTTCTTTGTCTCTTTGTCTTTGTTTTATAGCCCATTTTGTCTGATATAAGTATAGCTACTCCAGCTTTCTTTTGGTTTCCATTTGCATGGAATATCTTTTTGACCCCTTCCCTTTCAGGCTATGCATTTCCTTATATCTGGAGTGAGTCTATTGTAGGCAGCATATACATAGTTCTTGTTTTTTTGTTCTTTTCATTCATCCATTCTATATATATATTTTTAAATTTTTTGTTTATTGCAGTAACATTGGTTTATAACATTGTAAAAATTTCAGGTGTACATCATTGTACTTCTATTTCTGCATAGATTACATCATGTTCACCACCAAAATACTAATTACAACCCATCACCACACATATGTACCAAATTATCCCTTTCGCCCTCCTCCCTCCCCCCTTCCCCTCTGGTAACCACCAATCCAATCTCTGTCCCTATGTGTTTGTTTATTGTTGTTATTATCTACTACTTAATGAAGGAAATCATACGGTATTTGACCTTCTCCCTCTGACGTATTTCACTTTGCATTATACCCTCAATGTCCATCCACGTTGTCACAAATGGCTGGATTTCATCGTTTCTTATGGCTGAGTAGTATTCCATTGTGTATATATACCACATCTTCTTTATCCATTCATCCCTTGATGGGCACTTAGGTTGCTTCCAAGTCTTGGCTATTGTGAATAACGCTGCAATGAACACAGGGGTGCATGTACCTTTGAAAATTGGTGTTTTCAAGTTCTTTGGATAAATACCCAACAGTGGAATAGCTGGATCATATGGTAGTTCTATCCTTGCTTTTTTGAGGAATCTCCATACTGTTTTCCATAGTGGCTGCACCAGTTTGCACTCCCACCAGCAGTGTATGAGAGTTCCCTTCTCTCCACATCCTCTCCAACACATGTTGTTTCCTGTCTTGTTAATTATAGCCATTCTGACGGGCGTCAGGTGATAGCTCATTGTAGTTTAGATTTGCATTACCCTGATAGTTAGTGATTTTGAACATCTTTTCATGTGTCTGTTGGCCATCTGTATATCTTCTTTGGAGAAATGTCTGTTCAGGTCTTTTGCCCATTTTTTAATTGGGTTGGTAGTTTTTTTGTTGTTGAGATGCATGAGTTCTTTGTATATTTTGGAGATTAAGCCCTTATCAGATGTATGGTTTGCAAATATCTTCTCCCAATTGTTAGGTTGTCTTTGCGTTTTGTTGATGGTTTCCTTTGCTGTGCAGAAGCTTTTAAGTTTGATGTAGTCTCATTTGTTTATTTTTTCTATTGTTTCTCTTGCCCGGTCAGACATGGAACTTGAAAATATGTTGCTAAAACCGATGTCAAAGAGCGTACTGCCTATGTTTTCTTCTAGAAGTTTCATAGTTTCAGGTCTTACATTAAACTCTTTAATCCATTTGCAGTTAATTTTTGTGAATGGTGTAAGGTAAGGGTCTACTTTCATTTTTTTGCATGTGGCTGTCCAGTTTTCCCAACACCATTTGTTGAAGAGACTTTCTTTTCTCCATTGTATGTTCTTGGTTTCTCTGTCAAAGATTAGCTGTCCATAGATGTGTGGGTTTATTTCTGGGCTTTCGATTCTATTCCATTGATCTGTGTGTCTGTTTTTGTGCCAGTACCATGCTGTTTTGGTTACTATAGCTTTGTAGTATATTTTGAAATCAGGGAGTGTGATGCCTCCAGCTTTAGCTGGATTCCTTTAGCTATTCGGGGTCTTTTGTTGTTCCATATAAATTTTAGGATTCTTTGTTCTATTTCTGTGAAAAATGTTGTTGGAACTTTGATAGGGATTGCATTGAATCTATAGATTGCTTTAGGAAGTATGGATATCTTAACTATGTTAATTCTTCCAATCCAAGAGCATGGAATATCTTTCCATTTCTTTGTGTCTTCTTCAATTTCTTTCAGAAATGTTTTATAGTTTTCGGTGTACAGATCTTTCACCTCTTTGGTTAAGTTTATTCCTAGGTATTTTATTCTTTTTGTTGCAATTGTAAATGGGATGGTATTCTTAATTTCGCTTTCTGCTACTTCGTTGTTAGTGTACAGAAATGCAACTGATTTTTGTATGTTGATTTTGTATCCTGCAACTTTACCATATTCGTTTATTACTTCTAAAAGTTTTCTGGTGGATTCTTTAGGGTTTTCTATATATAAAATCATGTCATCTGCAAATAGTGACAGTTTCACTTCTTCCTTTCCAATTTGGATCCCTTTTATTTCTTTCTCTTGCGTGATTGCTCTGGCTAGGACTTCCAGTACTATGTTAAATAAGAGTGGTGACAGTGGGCATCCTTGTCTGGTTCCTGTTCTTAGAGGGATAGCTTTCAGTTTTTCACCATTGAGGATGATATTAGCTCTGGGTTTCTCATATATGGTCTTTATTATGTTGAGGTACTTTCCTTCTATACCCATTTTATTCAGAGTTTTTATCATAAATGGATGCTGTATCTTGTCAAATGCTTTCTCTGCATCTATTGAGATGATCATGTGATTTTTGTTCTTCATTTTATTAATGTGGTGTATCACGTTGATTGATTTGCGAATGTTAAACCATCCCTGCATCCCTGGAATAAATCCCACTTGATCATGGTGTATAATCTTTTTAACGTATTGTTGTATGCGATTTGCTAGTATTTTGTTGAGGATTTTCGCATCGATGTTCATCAGTGATATTGGCCTGTAATTTTCTTTTTTTGTGTTGTCCTTGTCTGGTTTTGGTATCAGGGTAATGTCAGCTTCGTAGAATGAGTTAGGGAGCTTCCCCCCCTCCTCAATTTTTTGGAAGAGTTTGAGAAGGATAGGTATTAAGTCTTCTTTGAATGTTTGGTAGAATTCCCCAGGGAAGCCGTCTGGTCCTGGACTTTTATTTTTGGGGAGGTTTTTGATTACTGTTTCGATCTCCTTACTGGTGATTGGCCTATTCAAATTCTCTACTTCTTCTTGATCCAGTTTTGGAAGGTTGTATGATTCTAAGAATTTATCCATTTCTTCCAGATTGTCGAATTTGTTGGCATATAGCTTTTCATAGTATTGTCTTATAATCTTTTGTATTTCTGAGGTGTCTGTTGTAACCTCTCCTCTTTCATTTCTGATTTGACTTATTTGTGCCTTCTCTCTTTTTTTCTTGGTGAGTCTAGCTAAAGGTTTGTCAATTTTGTTGGTCTTTTCAAAGAACCAGCTCTTGGTTTTACTAATTTTTTCTATTGTTTTTTTGGTCTCTATTTGATTTATTTCTGCTCTGATTTTTATTATTTCCCTTCTACTGATTTTGGGCTTTGTTTGTTCTTCTTTTTCCAGTTCCTTTAGGTGCATTGTTAGATTGTTTATTTGAGATTTTTCTTTTTTGTTGAGATAGGCCTGTATTGCTATAAACTTCCCTCTTATAACCGCTTTTGCTGTATCCCATGAATTCTGGCATGACGTATTTTCATTTTCATTTGTCTCCAGGTATTTTTTGACTTCTTCTTTGATTTCTTCGCTAACCCAGTCGTTGTTCAGTAGCATTTTGTTTAATCTCCATGTATTTGTGGCTTTTCTGATTTTCTTCCTCTGGTTGATTTCTAGTTTCATACCGTTGTGGTCAGAAAAGATGCTTGGTATTATTTTAATCTTCTTAATTTTAGGGAGACTTGTTTTGTTGCCAAATATGTGACCAATCCTGGAGAATGTTCCATGTGCATTTGAAAAGAACGTGTATTCTTCGGTTTTTGGATGGAATGCTCTGTATATATCTACTAGGTCCATCTGTTCTAGTGTGTCGTTTAAGGCCAATGTTTCCTTATTGATCTTCTGTTTGGATGATCTATCCGTTGGTGTAAGTGGAGTGTTAAAGTCCCCTACTATTATTGTGTTTCTGTCTATTTCTGTTTTTATGTCTGTTAATAATTGCTTTATATATTTAGGTGCACCTACATTGGGTGCATAGATATTTACAAGTGTTATATCCTCTTGTTGGATTGTTCCCTTGATCATTATGTAATGCCCTTCTTTGTGTCTTTTTACAGTTTTTGTTTTAAAGTCTATTTTGTCTGATATGAGTACTGCTACCCCAGCTTTCTTTTCATTGCCATTTGCGTGGAGTATCTTTTTCCATCCCTTCACTTTCAGTTTGTGAGTGTCTTTAGGTCTGAAGTGTGTCTCTTGTATGCAGCATATATATGGGTCTTGTTTTTTTATCCAGTCAGCCACCCTATGCCTTTTAATTGGAGCATTTAGTCCATTGACGTTTAAAGTAGCTATTGATAGGTATGTACTTACTGCCATTTTTTAACTTTTTTTTTTTCTCAGTGTTGTAGTAGTCCTCCTCTGTTCCTTTCTTCTTCTATACAGAATTGATGGTCACTTTAGTTTGACCTCTGTCTGAAACCTGTACTCTTTACCTCCCCTCCTCCCTCCTTTTATGTTTTTGATATCATATCTAACCTCGTTTTTGTGCATTTATATCCATTTCCCTCTTATCATGGAAATAGATAATTTTTCCTATTTGTGGTCTTCTCTTTTCCCCTTAAATCAGTCCCTTTAACATTTCTTGTAGCACTGGTTTCTGGGTGACAAACTCCTTTAATTTTTGCTTATCTGGGAAATTTTTGATCTCTCCTTCCATTTTGAAAGATAATCTTGCTGGGTAGAGTATTCTTGGCTGTAAGTTTTTTTCTTTTAGCACTTTAAATATATCGTGCCATTCTCTTCTAGCCTGTAAGGTTTCTGCTGAGAAGTCAGCTGATAGCCTTATGGGGTTTCCTTTGTATGTAACTTGACATTCTCTTGCGGCTTTTAGGATTCTCTCTTTATCTTTAATTATCGACATTTTGATTATGATGTGTCTTGGTGTGGGCCTCTTTGGGTTTATCTTGTTTGAGGCTCTCTGTGCTTCCTGTACCTGGATGTCTTTTTCCTTCCTTAGGTTAGGGAAGTTTTCATCTATTATTTCTTGAAATAGATTCTCAGCCCCCTTGTCTCGCTCTTCTCCTTCCGGGACACCTATAACACGGATGTTAGTGTGCTTGATGTTGTCCCAGAGGTCCCTTAGACTGTCCTCAGTCTTTTTAATTCTTTTTTCTTTTACCTGTTCACCTTGGGTAATTTCTTCTAGTCTTTCTTCCAGCTCACAGATCCGTTCTTCTGTATCCTCTACTCTGCTTTTGAGTCCCTCTAATGAATTTTTCATTTCCAGTATTGTATTCTTCATTTCTGATTGGTTCTTTTTTATATCTTCCATTTCTTTGTTGACATTCTCACTGAGTTCATCTATTCTTCTCTCCACATCAGTGAGCATCCTTAACACTCTTAGTTTGAACTCTCTGTCGGGTAGGTTGCTCATTTCTGTTTCACTTAGTTCCTTTTCTGGGGTTTTGTCCTGTCCCCTTACTTGGAATGTATTCTTTTGCCTCCTCATTTTGCCTCTTTCCCTGTGCTTGTGTGTACGTATTAGGTAGGTCAGCTACGTCTTCTGCTCTTAGATAGGTGACCTTATGTTAGTGATGCCTTAAGAGGTTTCCAGTGTGCTTCCCTCAGTTCTCAATGTTCCAGGGGTGACCCCTATGTGGGCTACGTGTGTCCTTCTATTGTGGCCCGTTAGCTCTCCCTATAGGCGCCCAGGGAAGCTGAGTTATGCTCCTGGCCAGCTGTTGTAATGCTCAGCTGTTTGTAGTTGTTGTGGGCCCTTCAGTCTCTTTATCTGGTGTGGGGAGCCCCAGCACAGTTGGCTGTAATTTCTAATACCACATTTGTGTTGCAGTATTTCTTTTAACTGAGTAGGCCCCCAGCGTGGCAGGTTGTTGGGCTGAGGGCCTTACAATTGCTGTAAGCCTCTAGCCTATTAGGTCTCTTGTCAGCTCTCTGAGGATTGCAGCTGGGTGGGGCTGGCCTCAGGCACAGGAGCACCCCATTGTTTCAGGCTTTGGAAGGTGAGGCAAACCTCCTATGTGGGTCTTTGAGAAGCAAAAGTCTTCTGCAGCTGACAAGCCCTGTTGCCCACAGGTCCACACACACAGTCAACACAGTTCTGCCCCGTGTGAGTGCCCCGACCCCCAAGCGGACCCAGTCTCTCCACGGCGGGAGCCCCACACACTCCGCCACCACCCCACACTCTCCACCTGCTCCTTGTGCACACCCTGCGCCACTCAATTCGGCTCAGTTGCCAGGCTGCAGAGTATCCAGTCACCAATCTATGCAGGCCCACACATTGCCTGAGGGCTTGTTTTTGGGTGGGGCCGGTCTCTAGGGTGGGCTGCCTGCCCTGGGTGAGCTGGATTAAATCGGTGCTCTAGCGGGTGGAGCAAACCCTGGGCTAGCAGGCCTCAGGGAGAACTCCAATGGCGTCTGTGTCAGCATGCTCACACCAGGCCACAACAATGGCTGGCCGCCGCCAATGTCCCCGTCCCTGGAGAGGTCTCACCCCTCACCGAGATGCACTCAGGGCCTATTAGGTGAGTCTCTTGTCACCAAAGCACTGTGCACCTTTCTTTCTGGTGATTTTAGGATGCTTTCTGGAATGGGTGAGTTTGTGCGTGGGCCCTTTAAGAGCCAGTTTTAGTTTCTTTGTGAACCGGGTTTTCTGGGGGTGCTCCCCAATGCTTTAGTAGCAGGCAAAGTCAGATATTATGCCGCTGGTCTCCATTGTGCTGGGTCCACAAAATACCCACAGCAGGGGCGCTCCCCGGCTCAGGACCCTGCGCCTCCAGGGAGGGTGCGTACCTGTGAGCTGCTCCCGGCGGCCGTGAAGCTGGCGACTTGTGAAGGTGGCGTTTTTCCTCTCCGGAAGGGAGTGTCTGCCTCTTCTACCCCAGTTAGGATTGTCCGTTGTCGCAGAGTTCCTCTTATCCAGTTTTCAGTTCTGTCTCAGGGGTAATTTTTCCACGAGTAGTTGTAAATTGGCTGTGTCCACGGGAGGAGGTGAGTTCAGAGTCTGCCTACGCCACCATCTTGACTCCGCCTCCCATTCTATATTTTTTGATTGGAGAATTTAGTCTATTTACATCAAAAGTGACATATAGGTATAGAATTATTGCCATTTTATTAATTGTTTTCTTGCTGTTTTGTATTTCTTCTCTTGCTCTCTTTGTTTGTGATTTGATGTTTTTCTGCAATGGTATGCTTAAATTCCTTTCTCTTTACCGTTTGTGTATCTACTATTTTTTTTTTTTTGTGAGGAAGATCAGCCGTGAGCTAACATCCATGCTAATCCTCCTCTTTTTGCTGAGGAATGCTGGCTGTGAGCTAACATTTATTGCCAATCCTCCTTTTTTCCCCAAAGCCCCAGTAGATAGTTGTATATCATAGTTACACATCCTTCTAGTTGCTGTATGTGGGACTCGGCCTCAGCATGGCCAGAGAAGCAGTGCTCTGGTGCATGCCCAGGATCTGAACCCTGGTCACCAGTAGCGGAGCACGCACACTTAACTGCTAAGCCATGGGGCCAGCCCCTCTACTATTGGTTTTTGGTTTGTGGTTACCATGAGGCTTACATAAAACAACTTATATTTATAACAGACTATTTTAAGTTGATAACTTATTTTTGAATGCATTCTAAAGCTCTACATTTTTATTCTCCATCCCCATGTTTTACGTTTTTGATGTCACAATTTACATCTTTTGTCTTGTGTGTCCATTAACAAAAAATTGTAGTTATATTTATTTTTACTACTTTTGTCTTTTATCCTTCATACTAGCTTTATAAGTGATTAACCTAGCACATTTACAACATTAGATTATTCTGAATTTTACTATATATTTACCTTTACCAGTGAGAATTTATACTTTAATAAGTTTTCCTATTACCAATTAACACCCTTTTGTTCCAGCTTAAAGAAGTCCCCTTAATACTTCTTGTGAGGTCAGTCAAGTGGTGATGAACTCCTTTGGCTTTTGCTTGTCTGGAAAACTCTTTATCTTTCCTTCAATTCTGAAGGACAACATTGCCAGGTAGAGTATTCTTGGTTGGCAGGTTTTTCTTTTAGCACTTGGATATATTGTGCCACTCCTTTTTGGCCTGCTAAGTTTTTGCTCAAAAATCTGCTGATAGTCTTACAGGGATTCCCTTGTGTGTAACAAGTTGTTTTTCTCTTGCTGCTTTTAAGATTCTCTCCTTGTCTTTAACTTTTGACACTTTGTAATGTGTCTTGGGGTGGACCTCTTTGGATTCATCTTATTTTGACCTCTCTGGGCTTCCTGGATCTGGATGTCTGTTTCTTTCCCCATGTTAGGGAAGTTTTCAGCTATTATTTCTTCAAATAAGTTTTCTGCCCCTTTCTCTCTCTATTCTCTTTCTGGGACTCCTATAATGTGAATGTTGGTCCATTTGATGTTGTCCCATAAGTCCCTTAAGCTATCTTCACTTTATTTCATTTTTTATTTTGCTCCTCTGATTGGGTGAGTTTTCACTGCCCTATCTTTGAGTTCCCTGATCCTTTCTTCTGCTTCATCTAGTCTGCTGTTGAACTCTTCTAGTGTATTTTTCAGTCCAGTTATTCTATTCTTTAGCTCTGTGATTTCTCTTTGGTACTTTCTTATTTTTTATGTTTCTCTATGGAAATTCTCACTTTGTTCATTCATTCTTGTCCTGAGCTTGGTAAGCATCCTTATGACCATTAGGTTGAACACTTTATTAGGTAAATAACATATTTCTGTTTCATTAAAGTCTTTGTCTAAGGTTTAATCTTGCTCTTTCATTTGCAACATATTCCTGTTTCTTCATTTTCCTTGACTCTCTACTTTGATTTCTATGTATTAGATAAAAGAGCCATCTCTTCCAGTCTTGATGGGATGGTCTCATGTAGGAGATGAAACTTATTCTTCAACCCTGCCCTAACTCTTTTTTGTCTCTCAAATCTTTGTGATTGTCCAAGCAGCCTACTTCATTCTTAGTGGCTCACAGTAGTTGATGGTGTGCCAAGACTTGTCAGTGTCTCAAACAGGAGGATCTCATTCAGCATCTAGATTCAGGGTGATTGGAAGTCAGACCCTCAGACAGCAGCTTTTAAAGTATGCAAATATACCTCTTTCAGGGGAAGACTGGGAGATGGGCATTTCTATCTGCTCCCTCTGCACTGAGCCTTGGAGTGATAGCCAGTTAAGAACTGTTTCTTTGTTTTCTACCACCCTGTTGATCCTGGAAACACTATCCCCACTGGCCACCAGAGCCAGGCTATCAAGGGATGTGTCCTATGGATGGCTGACTCAAAAGTTGGGGTGCCAGACATATAAATAGGCTCCTGTTTTTGAGACACTGATGACCTGGGGTGGGGCAGAGGGAAAGCACAATGATAGTGCCCACACTCTGAGGTCTATGGAGAGGATTACAGATAGCCCTTAGACGTGTGTTTAATTAGAAGCTTGCTCTTCAGGCTGTAGCTATGAATATAAGCTAATATGCCTCTTTCATAGAAATCCTGGGCCCCTCAGTCTGTTGCCTCTCTGCACTATGCCCTGTGGCTGCTAGCTAGTTAAGAAATCTTTCTCCATTTATTACAGTCCCGAGGAACGCACAACTATAATCCCTGCTGGCCACCAGAGGCAAGTGATCTAGAAGTGTCCCCTGAGCAGTAGTTGCAAAAATTAGGGTGCCAAATGAGGGTACAAGCTCATTTCTGGGAGGTAGCAGCAAGTGGAGCCAGGCAGATGGAGAGTGTAAATATGGCGCTCACTGGCCTCTGTCTTTGGAGAGTATTTCTGTAGGCCCCTAGATATGTGTTAAATTAGATACCTGCCCCTCAGTTCAATGCCTTAAATTAAGCAAATAAGCCTCTTTCACAGAAAGTCTGGGTGCTTTCTGTCAGCTGTCTCTGCTCTGGGCTCTGGGGTGAATGAGTCTGTGCAAGCCATTTAAGAACTGTTTCTCAGTTCCCTATAGCCTTGTGGGTCTCATGGACACAAGCCCTATTGGGTTTCAAGGCTAGATGTTTTGGGGGCTCTTCTCTCAGGTGCAGGTCTTAAAAGTTAGGGTGCCAGATGTGGGGTTCAAACCCTTTGCTCCTCAGGGAGAAACTCGAGTTTGTGAATTCCCTCTCGATTGTGGGTTATTGCACTGGAGATGGAGTTTATGGCAAGATTGGTCTCGGCCTCTCCTATCCACTTTAAGGTGGGTTTTTTTAAGTTCACCCAATGTGTAGAAGTTGCTCAGCTGTTTTTTTTTTAAGAGGAAATTGTTCCATATGCAGTTGTACATTTTGCATGTCTATATGAGTAAGTGAGTTCAGGAACCTCCTATGTTGCCATCTCAAACCAGAACCCAGTAAGTATTCTTTTATGTATTTATGTCTGGCTTCTTCACTCAACCTAATGATTTTTATATTCATCCATGGTGTTGCATGTATGAATAAAATATTCCTTTTTATTTCTGAGTAGTATTGTATTATATAAATATACCACAATATGCTTACTATTCACCTGTTGATGGGTACTTGGTCAGTTTCAATAATTTTTGGCTATTTTGAATAAAGCTGCTATTAATATTCTTGAACAAGTCTTTGTGCTGCCATATGTTCTCATTTCTTTTGTGTAAATACCAAGGAGTAAAATGGCTGGGCCATAAGGTAGGCATATGTTTCACTTTATAAGAAACTCTAAAATGCTTTTCTAAAGTGGTTGTAGAATTTTACATTCCCATATTCTTTGGAGAAATTTCTATTCAAATCCTTTCCACTTTTTTTTTGTGAGGAAGATCAGCCCTGAGCTAACATCCATGCCAGTCCTCCTCTGTTTTTTTTTTTTTCTGAGGAAGACCGGCCCTGAGCTAACATCTATTGCCAATCCTCCTCCTTTTTTCCCCCCTTTTCTCCCCAAAGCCCCAGTAGATAGTTGTATGTCATAGTTGCACATCCTTCTAGTTGCTGTATGTGGGACATGGCCTCAGCATGGCCGGACAAGTGGTGCGCAGGTGCGTGCCTGGCATCTGAACCATGGCCGCCAGTAGTGGAGCATGCACACTTAACCATTAAGCCATGGGGCCGGCCCCCCCATTGTCCATTCTTAAATTTGATTATTTATATCATTATTGAATTGTAAGAGATTTTTAATTTATCCTGGATATATTCCTTCTGTCCGATATATATATAGTAAATATTTTATTCCAGTCTGTGACTTGACTTTTCGTTTTCTTAATGGTATCTTTTGAAGAGAGAGGTTTTGATTTTGATGAAATCCAATTCACTATTTTATCCCTTTATGGTTCGTACTTTTATGTCTTAATGAAATTCTGCCTACCCCAATATTGTAAACATTTTTTACTATATTTTCTTCAAGAAGTTTGAGTCTTACCTTTTACATTTGGTTAATGATCCATTGTGAGTTAATTTTTGTGTATGGTGTGAGATAATGGTGAAGGTCTAGCATAATTTGTTGAAAAGACTATTCTTTCCTGATTAAATTACCTTAGTACTATTGATGAAAATCAATTGACCACACATGTGTGAGTCTATTTGTGGACTCTATTTTGTTCCACTGGTCTATATGTCTATTCATATGCCATTATTACACTGATTGATTATTATAGCCTTTTAGTATGTCCTCAAATTGAGTAGTTCAAGTCCTACAACTTTTGCTCTCCCTTTTTCCAAAATTTTGGCTATTCTAGGGTTTTTGCATTTTCACATACATTTTACAATTAAACATGAAAATTTTCACAAAAATAATTCTTAGGACTTTAATCAGGATTGTCTTGAATCTTTTAGATCAATTCTGAGGAAAATTTATATCTTAATAATATTGAGTCTTTCAATCCATGGATGTGGCATATCCATTTATTTTGTCTCTTTTATTTCTCTGAACAAAGTTATTTTTTGTTTTCAGTTTACAAGTCTTGCACATATTTTGTTAAATTTATCCCTAAGTATTTCATGTTTTTCATGCTATTTTAAATGGTATCTTCCACATTTTAATTTATAATAGTATATTGCTTTGTACAGTTGACTTTGTTGACCTTGTATTCTGTCACCTTACTAAACTCACTTCTTATTTTGAGTTGCTTTTCTTGTAGATATCTTAGGATTATCTACATAATTATGCTATTTGTAAATGAAGAATTTTATTTCTCCCTTTCTAATATGTATGCTTTTTATTTCTTTTTCTTTCCTTCATTAAACTGGCTCTGATCTCCAGTACAATGTTGAATATGATAGTGAGAGCAGTCACTGTTGCCTTGTTCTTGATCTTGGGAGGGGAAACATTATGCCTTTCAACATTAAGTATGATATTAACTGTAGATTTTTTTGTCAATAGATGCTCTTTCTTGGATTGAAGAAGTTCACTTCTTATTCTAGTTAGCTGAGAATTTTTATCATGAATGGGTATTGAATTTTGCCAAATAATTTTTCTGCATCTCTTGAGATGATCACATAAGATTTTCTCCCTTATTATCTTAATATGTTGAATTACATTATTTTTAATTGTAAACCTATCTCATTATCCTGGGATAATTGCCACTTGGTCATGGTGTGTTATCATTTTTATATACTACTGAATTTGCTTTGCTAAAATCTTGTTAAGGTTTTTTTGTTCATGGGGATAGTTTACTTTTTATATTATGATTTTATCTGGTTTTGGTATCAGTACAAGGTAGGCCTCATAAAATAAAAGAGTTTGTGTAAAATTTAAATGTTTGATAGAATTCACCAGTGATTCCACCTCACCCTGGAATTTTCTTGTGGTAAAGTTTTTTTTCTTTTAAGGTATGTAGATATATTTTATTTGTCAAGAGTAAATGTCAGTTTTACTTAGAAATATTCAAGTACAAAAAATTAAAAATCGTATACAACTCAGGAGCTGCCAAATGGTATGGGGGCAGGAAGTGTCATGGAGCTTCCATGCCTTCTCCCAGAATGTCACTCTCCCAGCACCTTGATGTGTTCAGCAACTAGGAAGCTCCTTGTGGTAAAGTTTTAAATCATGAATTCAATTTCTTTAGTAGGTATAGAATTATTTATTTTCTATTTCTTTCTTAGTCAGTTTTGGTAAGTGTTGTTTCACAAAAAATATTGTCTATTTCATCTAAGTTGTGGAATTTATTGACATTAATTTGTTCTTAATTCTTTATTATGATTTTAGTGTTGGTAATATACATAGTGATATTCCTTCTTTCGTTCTTGATTTGAAAATTTGTATCTTTTTCTTTTTTTTACTTAATCAGTGTAACTAGAAGTTTGTAAATTTTATTTACCTTCAAAAGTCCAACTTTTGCTGTTACTTATCTTTCTAATGTTTGTTTCCACTTTCATTGATTTCTGCTTTTTTATTAATTTATTTTATTATTATTTTTTTAATTACAGTAACATTGGTTTATAACATTATATAAATTTCCAGTGTACATCATTATATTATGATTTCTGCAAAGACTACATCATGTTCATCACCAAAAGACTAATTACATTCCATCACCACACACGTGTGCCTAATTATCCCTTTCACCCTCCTCCCTCCCCCCTTCCCCTCTGGTAACCACCAATCCAATCTCTGTCTCTATGTGTTTGTTTGTCATTCTTTTTATCTTCTACTTATGAGTGAGATGATACGGTATTTGACTTTCTCCCTCTGACATATTTCACTTAGCATAATACCCTGAATGTGCATCCATGCTGTCACAAATGGCTGGATTTCATAGTTTCTTATAGCTGAATAGTATTCCATTGTGTATATATACCACATCTTCTTTATCCATTCATCCTTTGATGGGCACTTAGGTTGCGTCCAATTCTTGGCTATTGTGAATAATGACTGCAATGAACACAGGGTTGCATCTATCTTTATGCATGCGTGTTTTCATGTTCTTTATTATTTCTCTCCTTCTACTACTTTGGGTTTAATTTTCTCTTCTTTTCCTAGCTGTTACCTATCAATGTGATGTGTTATAGCATTGACCTGAGACCTTTCATTTTTTCTGATATAATCTTTTAAATCTATGATTTTTCCCTTTGAGAACTGCTTTATCTTATTGCACATATCTTGGTATGTTGTGCTTTTATTTTCAGTTTTTTCCCCAACATTTTTCTAATTCATTTTGCTTTCTTCTTTTATCTTTGTGTTGTTTAGAAGGTGATTGCTTCATTTCCAAATATTTGTGTTTTTTCCAGATATTTTATTATTGATTTCTCATTTTATTTTGGTTAGAGAACATATTATCCCAACCATTTAAAATATATTAATATTTATTTTAATGGCCAAGCACGTTGTCTATATTTATAGATATTCTGTGTGCACTTCAGAAGAATTTGTATTCTGTGGCAGTTAGGTGGAGTGTTCTATAAATGTGAATATGGTCAAGTTGGATGATAGTGTTGTTCAAATTTGATATCCTTACTAATTTTCCATCTATTTGTGTATCAATTGCTGAGTTAAGAGTGTTAAAGTCTCTGACTGTAATTGTGCAATTGTTTATTTTTTCCTTCAACTGTGTTTTAGCTTAATGCATTTTTAAATCTTTTATTGTGTGCATACACATTGAAGGTTGTCATCTTTTCCCAATAAATGAACTCTTTTATCATTATGTAATATTCCTTTTATTACTGGAAATATTCCTTAAGTTTACATTTTCTGATATTATTATAGCCTCTCAAAATATTTTGCTTAGTTTTTGCATGGTATATATTTTTCATTCTTTTACCTTTAATCTTTCTGTATTTTTATATTTAAAGGGGCTTCAGTCAGAATATGGTTGGGTCTTATTTTGTTATCCAGTTTGAAGAGCTCAGTCTTTTATTAGGACTAGTCATATTTAATATAATTCTAGACATTGTTAGGTTTATTGCTATCATCTTTGCTATTTTATTCTATTTGTCCCATCATCTTTTGTTGTTTATTTTTCTCTCTTTTCCAACCCTCTTTTGGATTGAATATTTTCTATGATTCCATTTACAATACAATATTGGCTTATTATGTATTTTTCTTTTACCTCTTTTCTGAGGTGAAATTCACATAATAGAAAATTTTTGCTATTGCTGGTATACATAAATAAGACTAATTTTTGTGTGTTGATCTTGTATCCTGCAACTTTGCTGAATTCATTTATTAGCTCTAATAATTGTTTTTGATTCTTTAGCATTTTTTCTATATAAGGCCATGTTATCTGCAAATGGGGACAGTTTTACTTCTTGCTTTTAATGCTTTTTATTTCCTAATTTCTCTGGCTAGAACTTCCAGTACAATGTAGAATTGATATGGTGAAATTGAGCATCCTTGTCTAGTTCTTCATGTTAGAGGGAAGGCTATCAGTCTTTTACCATTGAGTATGATGTTAGTTCTAGGTTTTCCATAAATGACCTTTATCAGGTTGAGGAAGTTCCCTTCAATCTCTAGTTTAAGCATGTACTATCTTGAAAGTGTGATGGATTTTGTTAAATGCTGTTCTGCCTCACTCGAGATGATCATGTGGATTCTACCCCCACTTATTCTACTAATGTGGTGTATCACATTGATTGATTTTTATATATTAAAACACCCTTGCATTCCTGGGGTAAATTTTAATTGGTCATGATGTATAATCTTTATAATATGCTGCTGAATTTCATTTGCTAGAATTTTATTGAGGATTTTTACATCTATATTCAAGGGATATTTGTCTGTAGTTTAATTGTGATGTCTTCATCTGGCTTTAGTATTAGGGTAATTCCTGACCTCATAGAATGAGTTATGAAGTGTTTGCTTTTCTTTAATTTTTTGGAAGAGTTTGAGAATGATTGGTGTTAATTCTTTAAATGACTGGTAGAATTAATCAGTGAAGCCATTTTATCCTTGTCTTTTCTTTGTTGAGTTTTCATTACTGATTCAATCTCTTTACTTGTTATAGGTTTATTCAGATTTTCTATTTCCTTTTGTGTTAGTTTTGATAGTTTGTGTGTTTCTAGGAATTTGTCCATTTCATCTAGGTTACCTAATTTGCTGGCATATAGTTGTTCATAATATTCTCTTATAATTCTTTTATTTTTTAAATTCAGTAACAATCTCCCTACTTTCATTTCTAATTTTTAGTAATTTCAGTCTTCTCTCTTTTTTCTTAGTCATTTAGCTAAAGGTTTGTCAATTTTGTTGATCTTTTCAATGGAGCAACTTTTGGTTTCATTGATTTTCTCTGTTTTTTAACTTATTATTTAGTTTATTTCTGCTTTAATCTCTTTTATTTCCTTCCTTCTGCTGGATTTGGTTTAGTTTGTTCTTCTTTTTCTAGTTCTACCTCTTTAATTCTTACTGGTTGCTCTAAGGCCATGCTTTCCATACTAGCAGCAATAACACTATCTGAGTACATGTTAGAAAAGCAAATTATCAGACCACATCTCATCCTACTGAATCAGAAACTCTGGGGATGGGCCCACCGTATGAATTTTTAAAAAAAATCTCAAAGTGATTCAGATTTAAGCCAAACTTTGAGAGCCACTTATCTAGTTTGCAATATACCTATATACTGTACTTTTAAATGATACTATACTACTTCATGTAAAATGGAAGAACTTTACAATATACTTCTATTTCTCCACTTCCATCTTTTGTACTATTTTTGGCATCAATTTTAATTATATGTATGTTAAACCCCATAATATATTGTTGTTTTTGTTTTATACAATCAAATTTCTGTTAAACAAATTAAAAGACAAGAAAAAGATATTATTTATTTACTCATATATTTGTCATTTCCTGACCTCTTCATTCATTTGTATAGCTCAATGGTTTTCAGGTAGTAATTCCACACACCCCCATAGAGATATTTGGCAATGTTTGGGGATGTTTTTGGTTGTCACAATTGGGACATGGTAGTGGCATCTAGTGGGTACAGGCCAGGGATATTGCTAAATATTCTACAATGCATGGGGCAGCCCACCAGAACAAAAACCTACCTGGGCCAAAATGTCAATAATGCCATTGTGTAGAATCCCTGATGTAGATCAAAGATTCTATTTGATATTTATTTTCTTCCTCTTGAAGAAGATCCTTTAACATTTCATGTAGGCAGGTCTGCTGGTGATGCATTCTTTCAGCTTTTCTTTGTTTGAAAAAAAATTTCTTCTTTTTTGTTTTGAAAGGTATTTTTGCTTGTTATAGAATTCCAGGTTGACTGTTAGTTTATAGTTCTGAGAACTGTAAAGATATCATTTCATTGTTTTATGGAATGCATAGTCTCTGACAGGAAGCCTTTGATCATTTTATCTTTATTCCTCTTAACAAAATGAGTCTTTTCTCCTCTGACTACTTTTAAGATTTTTCTTTATTTTAGGTTTTCAGGAACTTGATCATGTTGTGCCTTGGTGTGGTTTTCTTTGTGTTTATACTGCTTGGGTTTTATGGAGCTTTTTGGAGCTCTAGGATCATAGATTTCATCAAATTTGGAATACTCTAACTACATTTTATCTTAGATTACTTTTGTTACTGAGGCTTTGTTTATTTTTTCTTCAGCGTTTTGTTTTCTGTGCTTCATTTTAGCTGATTTATATTGCTATTTCTTCAATAGCAATATAAACATAGCATACAAATAGCACTGATCTTTCCTTCAGTCGTGTCTAATATGCTCTTAATCTCATCCACTGAATTGCTCCTTTCAGATATTATATTTTTTTATCACTAGAAGTTCCATTTGGTTATTTGTTTAAATCTTCCAGTTTTCTCATCACTATGTTCATGATTTCCTTTCAATGTTTGAATTTTTATTTATAAATTAAAATCAACTGTTAGATCCATGATCTCTATCATTTCTGCATTTGTTTCTATTGACATGTTTTTTCTCCTGCTTGTGAGTTATATTTTCATGCCTTTGAGCTTGTGTAATAAATTTTAATTGGACGCTGGGCCTCTACTAATTTATGTACTAGAATGTCTGAACTTTTCATTGTTTTCATTTAAAGAATGTTGACAGTATTTGGGTGGTGAACATGATGTAATCTATGCAGAAATAGAAGTATAATGATGTACACCTGAAATTTATACAATGTTATAAACCAATGTTACTGCAATAAACAAAAAATTAAAAAAAAAAGAATGTTGAGCTTTTTTTCTGGTGGTTACTTGCTTAGCTTGATTTTTTTTGAAGCTTACTTTTATGGTTTCGTGTGTGTGTGTGTGAGGAAGATCAGCCTTGAGCTAATATCCATGCCAATCCTCCTCTTTTTTTTTTTTTTTTTGCTGAGGAAAACCAGCCCTAAGCTAACATCTATTGCCAATCCTCCTCCTTCTTTTCCCTTTTTTTCCTCCCCAAAGCCCCAGTAGATAGTTGTATGTCATAGTTGCACATCCTTCTAGTTGCTGTATGTGGGATGCCACCTCAGCATGGCCTGACAAGTAGTGCGTTGGTGCGCTCCCAGGATCCAAACCTGGGCTGCCAGTAGTGGAGCGCTCATACTTAACTGCTAAGCCATGGCACCGGTCCCTATGTTTTGTTAGTGTAAGTTTAGAATGACATTATTTTAGTAAGAGTTTAGCTGCAAAAGTAAGGCATGGTCCTTCTATGGTAACTAATGAATGCTCTGAGTGATAAAAAAGGAGTCTGTAGTTTTGTTTGTTGTATCTCAAACATCTTACAACCCTGTGTGATCCTTGGTAGATGTTCTGACCAAAGTTCTCTGTTTTTTCTTTGCCCAACCTATTGAAGATTCATTATATATATGCATATCTCAATATTTGGCATAAACTCAAGGGGATCCCTATGCAAATTTCTGAAATTCTTTTTCTGCACAGTTCTTTTTCTCTGAGATTCTGACACACAATTTCCAGCTGCCTTAGCATCCATGAACCCTGATCTCTCTCTCTCTTTAACTCAGCCAGACTGCAGTGTTCTGCTTGGGATCACCATTACTGCTCCAAGCTACAGAATGCCTGGGAAATTTTAGAGCTCATATCATTTGTATCCTTTCATTCGTGGATCACAGTCCTGTGCTGCTTATTGTCTGATGTCTGAAACCTGTTGTTTTGTATATTTTCTCAAGTTTTCTTTTTGTGTCAGTTGGAAGGGTAAATCTGGTCCATGTTACTTCACCATGACTAGAGATGGAAATTCTCAATATTATGTTTTTGAGGTATATCTGTATCATTTTTATAACTGTAATTAATTAATTTTTATCACTGTATAGTATTACAATGTATAAATATGTATTCCAATTTATTATTCTTCTTCTATTGTTGGACATTTGGTTTGTTTTCAGTTTTTTCAAATTAAAAATAATTCTACTTTTAACATTTTAATAAATGTATCCTGGTATACATATGCAAGAGATTCTCTAAAGCAGTGGTTCTAAAAGTATTATCTGTGTACCCTTGGGGCTCCTCAAGTTCCTTTCAGGATGTCTTTAAGGTTAGAATTATTTTTATAGAAACATCAGTGTATTATTTACCTTTTTCTTATGTTGATC